>NC_133804.1:10437729-10738229 GCF_043250625.1 Sebastes fasciatus | reverse complement strand
CTGACCGAGTGTCCGTTCTCTCCATATATACAGATGAAGTATGATACGGCAGCCAAACACATCAGAGATTTTATTAAGGGGTGAAATTGCTTCTATTGATCCTTGTTAAGAAGGATCAGGCCGCCACATTCTCGGTCATCAGAAAAGATAGAAAACCAGAGAGAGAAAAGAGACAGACGGAGAGGGAGTCAGGGCAACGGTGAGAGGTGAATATGTATGAAGAAAGAGAGAATTGGGAAAGGAAGAAGAAAAGAGAGCGCCTAGGGTGGAAGATGAGGAGAGGAGGAAGAAAGACAAAGGGAAGAAAGTGACAGATAGAACAAAAGTCAAGACAGGGCCGGAGAACAAGGTCAGCATTTTCTCCCGCTCTCTCCATCTCCCTCCCATCTAATTTTTCTCCTTCTCCTCTGGTCTCAAATCTGATATTCATCACAGCAGAGTCCCTCAAACAATTTACCTGGAGTGCCAGCGACATGAAAATCGATAACTGTGATCCGCCGTTTCTGCCAGGCAAACAGAAACGGAGGGCCGAGGTTATGTGCGAGCGCGTGCTTTTTATGAAAGTGCGTGAGCGTAGGGGTGCGTAGGGGTCAATCATGGCTGAGGGGAAGGGGGAGGGAGAGAAAGAAGTGGGAGCGACCGGGACAGAGAGGGGTGGGTGGGCTCTGCTGGGAGGAGGTAATTTGTCAAATTGGTTTTCACTCACTGCTCGGACTCGGAGCTGCCTGTCAACCTGGCAGACTGACAGTGTCAAATTCTCCCCCTTGTATTAGCGCATACACACTAATGCATGTGCATGCAAGGCGAGCACTCACACCGAATAATGTGTCAGTGAGTGGAACGCATTTGCCGCCATGCCCCAATTATAGACTCGGCTATTCATTATTGTGTGCTTTAATTGCCTCAGTAATATGTCTGGTGATATTTTCTTTTGTTTCATTATCATTTTGTGTACGCGAAGAATGAAAATATGTCCTTTGTCACTTCTCTTTCTTTTTAAAAAATCGAATTGTGTCTAACATCAGCTCTGATGTGCCATTCTCTAGCTTGTGTTGTTCATTTTGTTTCTGTCTGTTTTCTCACATCGGTGTATCTCTGGCTAAATGTAGTGGATTGCCTGGATCCGACATGTTCCAACAATGGCATCTGTGTGAATGGGGAGTGCCACTGTAAGCCAGGCTGGGGAGGGCTCCACTGCGAGCTGCCCAGGGCCCAGTGCCCAGACCAGTGCCATGGCCACGGGGCCTTCATACCAGACACCGGGCTGTGCAGCTGTGACCCCAACTGGATGGGACCTGACTGCTCTATGGGTAAGCGCGCCTGCAGAGCTGCTTCAGCTGCAGTAAAGCAGAGTTTGGGGTGTTGTAGTTAGGAGAAACGGGCTTCTGACTACCCATTGTTCCAACATATTGCGTGGTCCCTTAGGATATAGGGCTAATTAGCTTAGCAGTTTATTTAATACTGCTTTGGTTTTCAAACTGTTCAGAAACAGGATACAACAACTGTTGTGTTATCTCAGCCAAACTGGAACAAACAGGAACAAAAAAAAGTGACAAGTTTTACTGTAAGGGCCGTATAAAATCATCTCTCTCGATAGACTGTCAGCGACAGTATGGTTATGACAGCTTTTTACGATTATCAGGGCAGTGCTCAAAATCCGAAATGGGCGATGCAAGGCACTTTTATTTGTATAGCACATTTCATTACAATGGGCTTTCCATAAAAGTAACAACATGCGACATGTATAAAAGAATGCGACGATAAATAAAATGCAAGAAAAAGCAGCTTCAACAACAAAAGAAAAACATGAAGAAAAAGGAAGAATAACCACCCACAAAACAACACCAGCAAACAAACCCCCGCACCCAGCCCACGGGCAAACACACACACACACACACACACACACACACACACACACACACACACACACACACAGCAACTAATCATAAGACAATAGAAAAGCCCTTAATTGTACTTTTAAACAACACAGCTGTGACCGATCTCAAGTCATCATCAAGGCCAAAGTAAAAGCCTCCACACCAGATCTGGATGTTATAGGTACAGTTGGAAGATTATTGCAGCTGAGAGGTCTGATTGGACTCTAGTAAGAAATGCACCGGGGAACCAAACTATTACGGGTTTATAGATTATAATCACTATTTTTTGAAAAGCAGAAAAGAAAAGTAAATTCCAGATGTTTCTTAAAGGTGCTATTGATAACATTGATAACATTCAGCCACCAGATGTAACATTCTCCCTCCCCTGTTCCATTGCATTTACTTTACAACAAGTCGTTGCCAGGCACTTACCCTCAGTCTCACCATTTGTCTACTTTTTCCCCACCAACCCAGAGATACCACGTGATTACTATCGGCTCACAAGCCTTGTTAGAAGGAGCCGAACGTCAGATATCTTCCAAAGATATAAACAAAACATTCATTTTGGACCC
The DNA here is from genome assembly GCF_043250625.1 of Sebastes fasciatus. Classification (NCBI taxonomy): domain Eukaryota; kingdom Metazoa; phylum Chordata; class Actinopteri; order Perciformes; family Sebastidae; genus Sebastes; species Sebastes fasciatus. The sequence goes on along the minus strand of NC_133804.1, from coordinate 10,735,780 downwards.
GTCAACATTTTTTAAATGATTAATTCAGTCATAAAAATGTATTTCAGGAAAAGCCGTATTTTTATTCGGCACCTTTCTAAAGGCTCTGTGGATGTATTATTTTTTTATGAAGTATTCGCATCAATAAGACCTTTAAACTCAGTGACTACATGCATATTGGAGGTGTTTGCATTGTGGATAGTGACGCATACAGTTAATCAAGTCTGTGCGGGGGGGACAAGAGGAAAATAGAGAGTGCCTGGAGTCACTTCCTGTGCAAGAGGCTCATAATTCCCAGCTGGATGGAGTAGAAAATCAAGATAGATATTGCCTGTAAAAGTAGCCGAGTTCCTGTTTAAATGCTGTCTATAATAAACTCAACTTCCACGATTCCTTATCTCAATAAAAATAAAGCCGTTAAACCACCACTGCAAGAGAAAACGGCTGCCTCCACCACGTCAGGCTCGCGTCGCTTCCCCATCTCAGGATCACAAGCGGAGCTGCAGCATTTGTTACGAGAGAAGCAATGCTTAACTTTAATAAAGACAACATTGTTCTACGCCGCAGGATCCCTCAGCAAGAGCATATCAAAACATCTGTACATACTACATTCCCCCGCACACCGGGGGGTCCCGAGCACACAAGCGGGATTGTCACATCTCACCACATGCGCCGTCGCTGCCTGCAACATCGGAGCCTCCCAAACAGTGACTGTAATGGAAGCTGAGGAAATAAAACCCTGTCTGCGCGAAACTATACGACTGATTTTAATTGAAGGTGTATAGTGGATAATTGTATGCAGCGTAATGTGGGTTTGATTGTTTCTGATTGTTTTGCTGTTTTGGGTACTTGACTTTTTTTACACTTGGGTAATTTGACATTGTAACTCGCTGCCACAGAGGATGAAGTCAAACAGATTCTTTTAATTTGCAGGTTAAAACTTGGGTTTAAATGTCAAAGTTTCCACACATCCTAGTTACATATTGCCATTGTTTTCATGGAATTTCAATAATTATATTTCATAGGGCTGTCAATCAATTACAATATTTGACCGTGATTAATCACACATTTTTTATCTGTTCAAAATGTACCTTAAAGGGAGATTTGTCAAGTATTTAATACTCTTATCAACATGGAAGTGGGCACATATGCTGCTTTATGAAAATGTATGTATATATTTATTATATTATGTATAATTATTATGTATGTATAAATCAATTAACAACACAAAACAATGACAAATATTGTCCAGAAACCCTCACAGGTACTGCATTTAGCATAATTTAAAATAAAATATGCTCAAATTATAACACCCCAAACTCAAGCCCAACAGGCAACAACAGCTGTCAGTGTGTCAGTGTGCTGACTTGACTATGACTTGCCCAAAACTGCATGTGATAATCATAAAGTGGGCATGTCTGTAAAGAGGAGACTCGTGGGTACCTATAGAACCCATTTTCATTCACATATCTTGAGGTCAGAGGTCAAGGGACCCCTTTGAAAATGGCCATGCCTGTTTTTCCTCGCCAAAATGTAGCTTAAGTTTGGAGCGTTATTTTCTAGTTTCATATGATACCAGTATCCTCACTCTAGCTTTAGAACTGTTCCCGCTACAAGCTAAAAATTGCAAATTGTGTTAATGCGTTAAAGAAATTAGTGGCGTTAAAACAAATTTGCGTTAACGCGTTATTGTGTTAACTTTGAAAGCCCTACAAATAACAAAATACAAACCTACAAAAAACATAAACTTTTGAGTCCTGAAATAATGTGTGCGACCCCTCTCTTCCTTCAGAGGTGTGCTCAGTCGATTGCGGGACCCACGGAGTGTGCATGGGCGGAGCTTGCCGCTGCGAGGAGGGCTGGACCGGCGCTGGGTGCGACCAGCGCGTGTGCAACCCGCTCTGCATCAAACACGGAACCTGCAAGGACGGCAAGTGCCAGTGTCACCAGGGCTGGAACGGAGAGCACTGCACCATCGGTAAGCTTTGTGTGTGCATTTAGAGTTGTGTGTTTGACGCGTGCACAGAAACACCCAGTCACACTGAACTGGCAGCTCCTTTCCCACTTTGTTAAAGGAATCTGGAAATGAGAAGTAGAGGCAAAAGAGAGACTTTGGGGAATTTGAAGAGGGGAGGGGGCGGTGACGTAGGAGGTGGGCGAACACAGAGAGGCGAGGAGCAAACTTCTTAGATGTGGAGGTGGTAGGATTACAAAAGAGCACGATTTAGCCGCTTTTGGGTTGCCTCTCAACTGCAGACCCCAGGAGTGTCAGTTTCTTTGGCCTTTGAAATACCAAAGTAACATGATGAAAGGTAAAACTCTTCAACTCACTGGGATCAAAAAAATATCTCTCACATTGTTTGTTTGTGTGTGTGTATGCGCACAGTTGTGCTAGTGTGTGTGTGTGTGTGTGTGTGTGTGTGTGTGTGTGTGTGTGTGTGTGTGTGTGTGTGTGTGCGTGTGGGTGTGTGTGTGTGTGTATGTATGTGTGTGTGTGTGTGTGTGTGTGTGTGTGTGTGTGTGTGAGTGCCTTTTTAATGTCAGTCAATCACTGTCTCATACTGACATCACTGTCACTTTGGATGGATGAGTGCCAGATTCCTTTGATTCACCCACAGTGCTTTGAGACACAAAGTCTCATTTCCCTGTCACCACAAGCACTGTGATTGCAATCTGATACACACAAACAAACACCAAAGACACACACAAAGCAACACATACATATATATATATATATATATATACCCACACGCACGCCAACACATATATACGCACAGGGGAATAACAGTTTGTGATCTCCCCATTTCCCCCATCAGAAAGTAGGGCAGCTTTGACTGCAGCATCAGCCCAAGATGAAAGAGTTGTCAGGCCTCAGCTTGGCGCAAAGCACACTTCACTAGCACCAGACACTGTCGGTGTTAGCTTATCTCAGCTTGCCTGTTGTTCATTTCAGCTCTGCATGATGTTGCTTGCATTTATTTAAAAAATAAAAAACTCTCCCCATCTCTTACCTTGTGCACGTTTTCTCCCACTGCAGACCATGGGAGCATGGTTGACAAAGCAGGTACCGTATCTGACTGGTGTTTTGTTTTCTTAGCCTGTGGTGGTAGAAGCTAGCTGCTGCATTTGTGGGTTTTGGCCTGGCTTGGCTCTGTAGACTCTGTGGTGCTATCTGTCCGTAGATCAGGGCGCCAGCTTCAATGATGACTCCCCCCTACATGTAGCGCACTCCCGTTTCCAGCAGTGCGCTACGGCAGGGGCCAGCTGTCATTGAGCCTAGATGTGTTGTGGGGTACCGTAGAGCCTAGTGTGGTATCAGCAGTGTCGAGGGGGGCTGTGCTGTGACTGTGTGGATGTGCATGCGTGTGAGCGTGTTTTCTTCTTCTCCATATTTTCTAACGTGGAAAAACCACATTAACACATAACTCCGCTCAGGTATTCTAGTCATGTAAACACAGCTGCTTCACACAAGGAGAAAAACGCTGAAAGCCGTAAAGAACTTTTGAGGTAATTGGTGAATTTCATAGGCCACTGGTGCGAGGCCTTAATGTGGTGTCAAAAAACACAGAGCTGTCGAGTGTGTGTGTGTTTACATTTGGGTATTTGTGGCAACAGTCGCGGCCACGGCAGAGCAGCTAATACATTTACTTTGTGTGTGTGTGTGTGTGTGACTCAGCGAGCGTACAGTATTAATTCCAGATTTTCTATCTTTTCATCAAACCCATTCCCTCCGACCTAAAAAAAAAGAAAACAGTTTAGTCAGATCGCACGAAGATAAACAGAATCATGGCTAAGGTTAAGACATCGACGCAAACAGAGGCGGGTGCAGGTCCAGGGTGAGTTGTCTCACGCGCACGGCAAGAATGCTTAATAGATAGCCCCGCAGCTGAACCTCTGTCGGGTTACGCAGAGCGGCACAGATTGCCTGACAGTACAGGTCCCCGGAGCACCGTTGAGAGTGTCCTCTCACCCTCTGCGCTTAATGGAATAGCTCTCATTGTTTTATGAAGAGAAAAGGTAAATCGCGGGGTTAAAGAGGGAGCAAGACAGAGAGGGAGAGTAAAGAAGAACAGATGGAGCCAAAGGGAAGCAGGGAGACAGCAGGTTAGAGAACATGTGGAGTAGAGTAATCAATATAATTTCCAAGATAGCTTATTAAGAAGAGGAGGAGTAGATGAGGGGAGGTTTATCCGAGGAAGTGCAGAGTCCATCTATATAGCAGTGGTCTTGGATTTATGGCTGTGACCTTTACTGTATGACCTTTAGAGGAGACAGAGCTGGAATCAGGGAAAATGGTGGAACTTTTTTAGTACAAAGTCTTCTTTTATGCACCAAGTTCTCATTCCTTCTCCATCTCAGCCTCTTTCTCACTTCTCCCTCGGAGTCTTACACGGTATCTTTCTCTATGCATTCATATAGCCCGACACCCACACCGCACGCCGCACCAGAGTGTGTGTGCTGACCCATAACCCAAGGCAATTTCTTCTCCTTTTTAAGGGGATTTCATCAGAGTCCAACTACATTAGTGGGGAGGGTGGACTTAATAGTTTCTGAAATCCCACTTTATTCTAGTTAGTATGAGGGGGGTATCGACTGGGCCCTGGCATTAAAGAGAGAGGAGTCTCGTGTCGGCCTGCCCAGGCAAGCCGATCAATGCCCGCTATGGATCGTCCTGTCCGGGTGCTTCATAAGTATTTGGCTGCTTTAAATGGCAACTCCATTTAACAGGCAATCACTGCTAACTGCCTTTGTTCCCCGAGCTCAATACTTGGGGACAATCTATTCCAGCCTGCCTGTTAATACAGCGTTATGAGCAGTCCCCTGATGCAGAAAATGGTAATAATTAAAGATAAAAACCTTTGATTTGATTCCGCTTGTTGAGCTGAAAAACGTGGTGAATCCCCCCCGCCCCCCTCCCTCTTCTTAGCAGTTCAAACAAGACAGCGCACTGTCTTTCTCAAAGTCCTCTGTTGACTTTCCCTCATCGCCTGGTGTTGAGACATATGATAAAAAGCCAATCGCGGTGAAATGCCTGTTAATTTAGCTGCTGCCACGGTTTAGATTGCACTATTTGTATTCATAATGCATGGCTTTATTGATGCGGCGATTTGTTAGAGGGCAAAATCCTACAGTGCAACTTGAGTGAAAATATGTTCATTAATCTATCGAGCAGGACTCAATGAAAAGCATTTCATATTCATAATCTCTCACCGGGTTATTTTGTCCTTCCTCACTCTGTGTCGACACACTACCTCTGAGTGGGAAATGGCAGGTAATATCTCTAGGGTGCGTCTTGCTGGGTGTGTGTGTGTGTTTGAGTAAGTGCCTTTGCGTGCATGCACGTATTGTTTTACCAGTCAACCCTGTCTTTGCCTCCATATCCCGTGGGTAGACTTAAGAGTGTCGCATCCTGCTCCCTCATTTATTGAAGAGGAAATCACTGTGACAAGTTTGTTTGAGGCTCTTTGTGCTGCTGGAGAAAACATTGTCATTGTGTGTCATCGTGCCTTTTTTTGTCCCGCTCTCTCCCTCATAGATTATAATGTGGCGGACACACAGACTTGTGTTCGAGCTAGAAAGGTGTGATTTAGAGTGATATGGGGAAATGGTGAGACAGGCCAGGAGTTAAAGGGCTTTTTGAAAAAGAAAAAAAAAGACATTGATGGGCAACGTTGTCTCAGCGTGGGATGGAAACTATCAAATGAAATATAGAAATATTACAGTGAGCTTTCAGAAAAAAAATATTATTTATCTCTTGGCATTTAGTGGACGTTCTTATTCGGAACCAATTTAGAAGACTTATTGTAATATAGGAGTAAAGAAATAGTGTTTTTGCTTTCTTGCCAAGAGTTACATGAAAAGATTGATACCACTGTCACATCTGTCCTTTCCTTTCAGTAGGATGCTGGAGCCAGCAGCCAGTTAGCAGAGCTTAACTTAGAATAAAGGCTGGAAACAGTGGTAAACAGCCTGGCCCTGTCCGAAGAGTAAAAATGACAAGTTGTCGTTGGGGCTTGGTACCTATGCCCTTAAAGTGATAACAATACCAATAGAGTACTTCATTCGATACCCATCATGTGAATGGAAGCTGTGGGTATGTCCCACTGCTAGCTGCCGGCACAGACATCTCCGTGTTCAGAGCCGTGTGCAGGCAGGCAATCCCGGCTGTACGGGCTGTAGCTGCTGCAGTAGTGCGCCAATTACACGCCGCATTAAATCGAAGAACGCTTTCAGTGATTGGCTGCGAGCAAAACCACACAAATAGTCATTTTTTTCTGGATCTGGGCACAAAAAGGATCGATTGCAGGTATTGTTTGACTGGAGAAGTTTAATACCACTTGGTACTGGGTTATTTCGGTCGATACCTTAAAGGTGTGGTCTTACAGGAGGTTAGGTTATGTGCGGGACATTTTCTTAGCCAGGCACAATAACTTCCTGTAGTCTCTGCTGTGACAACAACACTCCCGAAGGTCACTGCTCCCAGCCAAGAAATAGTCCTGCACATAACCCCCTGTGAGACCACAAAATCAAAGTTTTCACACACATGTTTGTACATATTAAACAGACAAGATATGGTTCGGTTAATTAGTGAGCTTCATAGGTGTTGGTAGGTGGATTTTGTGACCTTCAGACAGAGCCAGCTGTGTCCAATCTTTATTCTAAGTTCATGTCATCTAACTGTGTCCAAAAAAGTGGATTAGCGCATTTCCCAAAATGTCAAACTATGCCTTTAAATTTTCTTTACCATTACAACCAACCAAAAGTGACGAGATATGACTTTGACAAGATGGTACTGCCCTCCATAATTGCAAAATTTCCTCAGCCAGACGCCCTTAAAATGTCTGCTTTTCCTCGCTCTGGAGTTGAGGGTGGCCTTGCTATGCTAGTTACAGAACTTTCTTGGCTGCAGGGCCTCAGATACTGGTAGAGCTTTTTGCATAAACTAAAGTGAAGGTTTATTAGCTCATAGACTGCCACCGCACAGATACACACGCACATGCACACACACACTCCCATCGAACATAATCCCATTCTCTCATGAGAAAGCATTACTCTCGGGCCATCAGAATCCCATTACCTACACTGAATCATAAGTAAGAGAGAGAGAGAGACTGCGAGAGAGAGAGTGTGATGATCGGGTGGGGCTCTATCAAGTAAGTGAATCAAGAGATGTGTCCACACATACACACACGTTACCAGCCATCCCAAAGGTGTAGAGACATACGGATGGGAAGGCGGGCATGGAAATTGACATGCTGAATTAAATTGATTCTTGAAAAATCGATACTTACGGTATGCTACCACGTGGTTATTAAATTGAGTGAGAAATCATTGGTCTATCTATAACCATCTGAGCGTGTGTGCGTGTGTGTAAGAATGTGCGGGGTTCATCTGTGTATCATCGATGATAAAACAAACAAGCATCACCCTGCTTCTCTCCCGTCACCCCTCCCTCCCCCCTCTCTCCTCCTGTCCTCTCCTCGCAGACGGCTGTCCTAACTTGTGTAACGGGAACGGCCAGTGCACCATGGGACAGCAGAGCTGGCACTGCGAATGCCAGACAGGCTGGAGGGGCCCCGGCTGCAGTGTTGCCATGGAGACCTCCTGCGCCGACAACAAGGACAACGAAGGAGGTGAATTTAGGGGGGGGGAGCAGGAGAAAATTTGTGGTGGAACTGTTAAGTGCAGTCCTCACTTAAGGATGCCTCTTGTAAAAAAAAAATGCTTGTGAAAGGATGCATGATGGAGAAAAATAATGAGGGTAGGCAATTTATTTTAAAAGCAATCTTGGTCATATTTGTTGAAATTCTCTTTACATCCCGACAGCAATCAATAAATCAAATGTTCTGACCAGAAAAATGAAAAAAAATCGGTATCTGGCTGTCGTTCTTCTGTAATAAGCCCGTCTAATCTTTTCATTCGGAGCGAATGAAATGATTGGCCTGAAGGGACGGGCTGGGATTTCTTCGGTTGGATACTTTCAAAATCTAGCTTACTCTCGCTGGTTTCAAAGTTGCCTACCACAGCTTTAAAACAAGAACTAGAAATAAGATAGATGTCTCGTGAGAGGAGTCCTCACTATGAATGCCAAAATTAAACTTTTTCCCCTGTGAAAGAATCTAAATATTAAATCAAGAACGGAAGAAGTAGGGGTAACTTATTTTTTTTGCATTCCTTGCTTACACCACCACCTCATCATTGCTCTTTCTCTGTCTCTCAGATGGACTAACAGACTGCATGGACCCAGACTGCTGCATCCAGAGTCCCTGTCAGAACAGCCCGCTGTGTCGGGGCTCCCGTGACCCTCTCCTGGTCATCCAGCAGAGCCCGACACACCAGCCCCGCGTCCGCTCCTTCTACGATCGCGTCAAGATGCTCGTGGGCCGGGACAGCACTCACATCCTCCCCGGGGAAAACCCGTTCAACTCGAGGTATGGCGGGGGAAACACACACAACACACACAGGCTACAAAGAGACTGCATGTTAGAGCATATCGCCGCTTTGATGCTCTTAGAAGGTCTAACATTTATTCATGGGAATAAATGTGTGCCATGAAAAATAGCATTAACTTCAGATCCGATGACACAAATATCAAATAGACTTCAGAATGGTCCACAGAGCCAGCCGAGACCTTAACAAATCCCTTACGAAGCAGACCGAGCCAAGATTCCCCGTAGATTTGGTGGAGCTGTGAAGCACTGTCCATGGTGCTGATTCTTGTCTGCATACATTTACACACGCCGGCATCAGATGTTTCAAAGGAGATAGCTCATCAAAGCGATGCTGTATGTTTAAATGTTATTCTATCTAAAGTGCAGCCACTCACACACACACTCATACACAAACATACGCACGTATCCATCCACATTGTCATGGTTTGTTTAGGTGATTGACGTGAGCTAATCTAGATGGCGGGGTTGGCTGATTGTTTCTAATTAATGAGTGGTGGAAGACCAGAGCAATGAACGAATGGGCAAATTGGGTGATTGAAGGATGGTGAGATTAATCAAATCAGATGATTGATGGTTGGGAAGATTGGCTTGATAGATTGACTATCGCTCTCTCACTCTCTCTCTTCTGTCCTCTTCCAGTTTGGCATCTCTAATCCGGGGTCAGGTGTTGACTACAGATGGAACCCCTCTGGTGGGGGTGAACGTGTCTTTTGTCAACTATCCCCACTACGGCTACACGCTGACACGGCAGGATGGAATGTATGTACAACAGCTCCCCAGCACTCCTTGCTGAAACTACCTCACCACATAGGCTGTATTATTAGATTAGATTAGATTAGATTAAATCAAATTAGATTAGATTAGATTAGATTGGATTAGATTTAGAAAACTATAATGATCCCATGAGGAAACAGGGCTGTTGCAGCCACAGATAATTAGATACAGCAAAGAAAGGAGATTTGGAATAAGAGCAGAGGAAATGTATTTACAAGAACAACAAGAACATAAAAATTAAATGAAAACAAATGGGGGAAAAAATGTGTAAGAAAATATGAAACGCTATGTAATACAATATAATGTACCAGTAAAATGTTTAGAAATAAGACTTGTTAATAAGACTTGTTTTCATAATTGATGAGGTTTCATGTCAGCTCGGGAATTTTACAACAATAGAAGTTATAAACAGTATGTGAAACCAGGTGATAAGGCTGTCTAAGAAACTTTTAAAGCAAAAAAAATTGAAAAACAACCTTGAAATTGGATTTTTAAGTACCACAATCCTTTGCTTTAATAGACAACTTCCGGACACATTTGGTTAACTCACCTGACATGTCTTTCCATTTTTCTCCTGCAGGAATCCCAGTTTCCGGGGAGTTTTAGGCTGCTTTAATTTGACTTTTCTGTTCTTCCCCCTACAAGTTATATTGAATTTAAGTCTTGCTGACATCCGTTACATGTTCAAAATTTGATTCATTGGTTCTTCAGACTGACCTCCACTCATTAAATGTGCAGTTTCTGTGTTCCCTGTCTCAGGTTCTTTAAGCACCCGTCTCCTCCTCTTATCAATGCTTTTCTTTGCAGCGTTTCCTCCCAGTTAGGCCGAGCTGACACCGAAACATCTGAACTTCTAGTAACATTTAATTAACCTTGCATTGCAGGGGCAGTAACTCACCAGTTTCACGGACTTGTGACTTGAATGAACATGTTCTGATGTCCCCGTCTGACCTTGTTTAGTTTTGATGAGTGCTATTTTCTTCCAGTTGTTAGAGGCTCTTGACCGCAGCAGTTCCAGACACGTACAAAGCTCTGGCCGTTTGCCATGGCAAACGCGCATATGACCTGTTTCTCTACTAATCATTAGCCCACAGCTGTTAATCATAATTTGGTGACAAAAGGTTAAAGCACATCTAATAAAATCACTTCCTCACTGAGAGCAGTGTTCTAACATTGTGCTATTTATATTCCAGACCTTTAACTGTGTTCTAGACAGCCTGTCTAGGTGTTAAAGTTTGTCGTACCATAATGCAATAATTTTGAAAACATCTATTCCAGGCGTTTTTTTGTTGATGAATTAAAGCTGTGGAGTAAATATTATATTGGACAGTATATGAGTCCAAATGCTCGTCCACCACAGCACGTCCCCATCTGTACCTCATGCCCATCCTCTTCTTGCAAACCTCCCCAGGTTTGACCTGATAGCTAACGGTGGGGCATCAATGACTCTGCGGTTCGAGCGTGCCCCCTTCCTGAGCCAGGAGCGCACCGTGTGGCTGCCCTGGAGCCAGTTTTATGCTATGGACACTCTGGTGCTTAAGACAGAAGAGAACACGATCCCGGGCTGTGACCTGAGCGGCTTCGTCAGGCCTGACCCTCTTGTGATTGCATCCCCTCTCTCCTCCTTCTTCAGCTCCAAGCCAGGGGAGAAACCCATCATACCGGAGACACAGGTGCAGTACCACTGACCTCTGGCAGCCGGCTAATCTCCCTTCTGGTTCCCTCGCTCTCTCCCCCACTCTCCTGTATGCCTGTGTCCTGTAGCTCTCTTTCTCCTTTCGCTTCCATAGCTTTCCCCCACACATTTGTTCCCTCTTTCTCTTATTTCTTTATTTCTTCCATTGTTTTTTTCCCTTTTTTGTCCTTCAGCCGTCAGTGGAAGCGTGACCCCCATTACTCCCTCTCTCTCTAATCCCCCCTAATCCCTCTCTCCTGTCATCTCCTCTCTTTTGTCTTCCAGGTGCTGCATGAGCAGATCGAGGTGCCCGGCTCGAGCCTGAAGCTGTGCTACCTAAGCTCCAGGACGCAGGGCTACCGCTCGCTGCTCAAGGTGACCATGACCCCAGCCGTGGTGTCCATGGGCCTGCTGAAGGTTCACCTGATGGTAGCGGTGGAGGGCCACCTCTTCCAGAAGTGGTTCCACGCCTCACCCAACCTGGCCTACACCTACATCTGGGATAAGACGGATGCATACGGGCAGAGGGTCTACGGGCTTTCTCAAGCTGTTGGTGAGTGGAAGGGATGGATGGAGGCAGTGTTCATTAACGAAAACTATGTCGAAATATGTTTGTCAACGACCTTTTTTTCCATGACTAAGACGAGACGATGACGAGACTGTGCTACTATAATTCATAAAGTTGGCGGTTTGCGGGTTCGGGTGGTTGAGTAACGCATATTTGTACATGTTGGGTGGGCGGATTGGTTCTCATAACGGACCGGTGGGTGCGGCTGAACCACGCATCACTAATGAGCTCAGTCAGGAGGACTCTAAGTACTGGAAAGCTGCATTCTTAATCAATCAACCTGTATTTTTCATCAGATAATGATAAGATCAAATTGTATGTGAATTAACTTTGACTAAAATGAAATGATGAAAAAAAAAAATAGCTGACAAAATTAAGAGAGAAAACATTTTGACTAAAATCAAATTACTTTTTGGTGACTAAAACTGGACTAAAACTATGAAGGATAAAAATGACTAAACTGTGACTAAAACTAATAAACATTTTCATTTTAAGACTGAGACTAAATCTAAATAACTGCCAAAATTAAGACTGGATGGAGGAGAAGTTGTGTTGGGGGTTGGGGGCTTTTTTTCCCAGTGGAGTAGAAACTTTACCAGTAAGGCAGCTCTGGCTATGACAGAGGGAGAGAGTGCTAATTGGGGAGCCTGAAGGAGAGATAATACACCAGAAACCCAGCCTCCATCCACTACTGCAGTATAGCCACAGTTAAGTGCTTTTTTTTTTTTTTTTTCATACGTCTATTTTTCATTGAAGCCGCGTGTGGTTCAGTCAGCCAGCCGTAACTGTGGTGAAGGGTTATTAGCCATCAGGGTGAGTTAGCAGTTAGCTACTGGAGCAGCAAGCAGGAGTCCAGGGGAGCCTCAGTGCTATTACATTCTGCTGTCACAGTCGCTCACAGATGCTGTCAGCCAAACACTGCTGTCAGGCCGCAGATGCAGTGGACATCTGGGGCGTCAGTGTGGACTAAAATCATGATGGCTTGGGAAATGACATTCACTCAAAGGTCCTGAGAGGAACTGTAATTTGACATTTCTCAAAGATATTATAAAGCATAAACATGGTTTACGATTAAGTTACGTTTCGCTTTAAGCGTGGATACAGACGCAGGTATACTACCTTATTGTTTGCAGTGGAGCTGAAAAGGTGCTGGCAGCAGCACTCTCACTGCGACTCAAGTGGGATTTGACGTGTTAACACACTTTTCCTTTCAGCAAGTTGGAACACAACAACATGCATGCACATGAATACACTCGTCTTAACTCATTTCCCGTATTTGTACATTTAGCCAAATCAGCCGAGACTCTGTCAGCACACGCACACGATTGGGGCAGCAGAGCTTTCACCGTGGCAACGGCCGTGGCCTGAAGGTTTAAAGGCCCGCCGGGCAATCTCTCCAATTAACAAGGTTTTTAATTGATTTAGCAGCGTGTTAGGGTGCGAGTGCAGGTTTTTGGTACAGGTGCTAACTAGCTTCTCAGTGTATCACACGTTTCACAACATAAATGAACTAGGGAGGTAACGCTCTGATGAAGTTTCGCCTCGCTTCCTCCGTTGTTTCTTTCATGTTTATGTATTCTCTGATTTTTTTTCTCATCACCTCTCCGTGTTTTTTTCCTCTATTTCTCTCGCCTCCTCCCTCTCCTGTATGTAGTGTCAGTGGGCTACGAGTACGAGTCCTGTGCCAGTCTCATCCTCTGGGAGAAGAGGACAGCGATTCTGCAAGGCTACGAGCTGGATCCCACCAGTCTGGGCGGCTGGTCACTCGACAAGCATCATATACTAAACACACGCAGTGGTACGTACACACATGCGTCTGTATATTCCCTCACATATGAACACAAACTTTTCCCTTTTTTCACAATTCTCCTTCTTGTTTATATTTAGCCAGTCCCCCATGTGTAGCAGGTTTACAGTACGGTGAATCTCACAAAACTTACTATTGTCTTGGGGAGGAGGTAGATCACACTGTGCTTCCTGCGGTTCACGTGGAATTTGCCAGGCGCCTCTTTTTACCTGTCAGTGAGGATTTTCACAGGAAGAGCTTGTGTTGTCTCACCTAGTTTGACTCCCTCATCCTCTAACGCCAGCACTACTGAGTAAACATGTGCACCGACCAATCAGCAGCAGCTACCAGAGCAGAGGCACGGGGTTGGGGGGTGGTGGGGTAGAGATACGTTTTCGAGAAACTGATTCTGGATCTCTGTGGCGGTGGGTGAGGGGGAGTAATACTTGTTTCATCATCTACTATACCATTGTCTGCACACGCATGGAAATATAAATGGGCTGGTGCACCGATGTTCTCCTGCTGTGATAATCAGTGTACTAATGGAATGGACACAACTGGAGAACCAGTGGTGTATAGAGGTATTTTTAGAGGTGGGGGAATGCATCACGCCTCCCTTGTCCTCATCACCTGATGTTAGCCTGCTGTACAGCAGAGTAATGAGAATCATGCAACGCTATACTGTTGTACTTTGGTCGTCAGAAGTTTAAGTTATGCCAAAATAATAAAATGTCACTAATATAAGCTGCTCGTGAGCTACACTGACTCTGTGTAATTGTTGTTGAGATATGAGATACAGCTTCTATTGCAACTCAGAACGTGACCAACGATCCTAATCTACTTATGTTTTCTCTCCTGTCCAGGCATCCTCCACAAGGGAAGCGGTGAGAACATCTTTGTGACGGAGCAGCCGCCAGTAATCACCAGCGTCATGGGAAACGGGCGGAGGCGCAGTATATCCTGCCCCAGCTGTAACGGCCTGGCAGACGGCAACAAGCTGCTGGCACCGGTCGCCTTGGCGATGGGCATCGATGGCAGCCTCTACGTCGGGGATCTCAACTTTGTGCGCAGGGTCTACCCATCGATGAACACGACTGGCATCCTGGAATTAAGGTAAAAGAATAATCAATTAGAAAGCCGATTGGGATTTAGAGGCTTTTTTTAATGTTGCAGGAAGAATACTGATGGAGACACGAAGGGCTGGTTAGATTAAAGTAGGATGGCAGGTTGTTTTCAGTACATTGAACATGTAGGATTGCATTGTTCCTTGAAACAGAAAAAATTAGGTGAGGACGACAGGATTATACACTGCACTAGATACCTTTTCTCCAGGGTGTTTTTAACCATGGTTCCATTTTGCTGTTCACACCACAGCCAGCTTTGTGTTGCTCTCTGTAGGTTGCTCTCCGCCGACCGTGTGAATTAACATTTGTTTTGTTGTGCTTTTTTCTCACCCTCTCCCTCGAAGGAACAAAGATTTCAGACACAGGTAAGATCCTTAGGACGATAAATTCAAAGTTTATTCTGCACATTCCAGTAGCAAATATATAAAATCAAACTATTTACTGAAATAATAATGCCGTCTTCTTTCACCTCAGTAACAACCCAACCCATAAGTACTTCCTGGCGGTGGATCCAGTATCCGGGGCTTTGTTCATCTCAGACACCAACTCCCGCAGAATCTACCGCGTCCACTCGTTAACGGGAGGCCGCCTGCTGTCGGACAACGCCGAGGTAGTGGCTGGGACTGGGGAGCAGTGCCTGCCCTTCGATGAGCGCTGCGGCGATGGCGGCAAAGCCACTGAAGCTACACTTATGAGTCCCAAAGGTGAGCCACTGGCAAAAAGTCTAGAAAATGAATCACTAATTATGTTGATGGTTGAATAATCTCTAATAATTAAGTCAATTATCAAACAAAAATGTTGTCTTTCTCTGTTTCCTGCTTCTAAAGTGTGAGCTGCTTTTCTTCTGTTTTATATCATTATAAATTGAATTGGTTTAGTACTGTTGTTTGGACTTAACAAGACATTTAGAGATGACACCTTGGGCTGTGCGAAATTGTGTAAATTTATTAGACTTAATTTCTACTGAAACTAATCATTAGTTTCAGTCCTAGGGAGGTGCAATAAGGCCAGTTCAGCCAATAATAACATATATATTTAGTCATGATTACAGAATCATAATTTGCATTTAAAGCTGAAGTAGGCAAGTTGGAGCAAATATGATTTTTAAAAAAAGTTATTTTTATAAAGCGGTCACTATATCCTGGCAATAGTGCATGAGACAGGTAATCGGAAAAAAATCATGTGCCTCTGTGTCCTCCGGTGTCCTCCGGTGTCCTCCGGTGCTCCTAATGGCATCTGCAAGATGCAAGAAAACAACCTGCCTAGTTTGACCGTTTGATCGACCGTTTACCTCTATTGAATGAACAGCCAATTTAAAGATTTTTTAAAGCCTGAAAACAGAGCCATGAGAAGGTGCAGAAGTCTACTTTTCTCTCAGAACACTTGAATTACAATATGCTGAAAGGTTATTATTATGGACATTTTGTACAGCGATGCCAAAAATATTCTGCCTACTGCCACTTTAAGTGGATTCTTTAGATTGTCATGTTTAAGTGATGAATGAAAACAGCTATTAAATAAACGCCTTCGTGATTTTCAAGACATATAGATTGAGGCAACCTTAAATTTCCCTTGATGAGAATATAATTTGTTTTCACAGTGCGCCCGTCTGTCTCGTGACTCCACTAAAGCAGGACAGACACAGAAGGAGGTTATAAACCAGGTTAAACTTGTTAATGGAATTATATTTTTGTGGATCATTGGATCTTAGAACATTGTGACACCAAACTGTCAAGGATGTCACGCTGTCACATTTCCTGCCTGTGACACACAAATGTGTGTACATGTGGGACTGCGGATATCAGTGTATATATACAGTATGTGTGTGTGTGTGTGTGTGTGTGTTTGTGAGAGACGATGGGAGAGATAGGAGAAGACAATGAGCCACTGATTCGCTGTCAGTGGCAAAGTCAGCCAGCACACATCAGCTTGCCCACTCTGCCTCTTCCTTCTCCGTCTCTCTCTCTCTCTCTCTCATTTACACTGTGCTGCCCTTCGCTGTATCCTCCATCTGTTGTTGTGTGTCTCGGTGCGTCTAGAAGTTATTTCGGGGCACAGTTGCCTCGAACAAACACACCTGTCTGAATGCCTGCTGCCTGTTAGACCGACGAGGCTGACACAGCACCACTGGTAAACGCTAGAAACAAATGAAAAGCAGAAAGGTGGGGTGGGCAACAAAAAAAAAGAAGCAGTGAGGGGAAACTGTGGAAGGAAGTAGAGTGCAACAGATCACTTGCCTTTCTAAAGAATTTGCTTGCAGTCTACAGTCGCCCTCTGGGAGGAGCATGAGCTCAGCTCCGCATCCCGATGACTCATCCCAAAAACTAACACTTATCTAACAGTTCAGTGCCCCTTCCATCACTTTGTTCCCTCTCGTTCGATGAAGCATTGAGCAATTCGGCTGTCAGGGCTGCTATCCGTTTTCAGCCGGCGGAAAGAGTGAAGTTTAATTGACTTAAAGTGTCCACGGGTCGCGCCGCGGCTTTGAGTTATGGGTCGTCACTCACCGTGTTCGTCTCTGCTTTTGACAGGTATCGCAGTGGATAAAAACGGGCTGATGTACTTCGTGGACGCCACCATGATCCGGAAGGTGGACCAGAACGGCATCATCTCCACTCTGCTGGGGGCCAACGATCTGACCGCCGTGCGGCCGCTGAGCTGCGACTCCAGCATGGACGTCAGCCAGGTACGACGGTTAGGAAGGGGAAGCGAGAGGTGACGGTGTGATAGATGATGATCTGACGGCCCCCGCGAGTGCTGAGCTATGGCGATCGTGTGGACACGAGCCAGCCGGCGGGTCAGGCAGTGACTGATTTAGGGAGGGATTAAAGAGTCCGTGCATAAATGGATGGATCAAAAGAGAGTGAGGAGGGCCGCAGTCACTTATAAAAATGAAGAGGAGACTTGTCTGAACCTTGGCATCCTTTCAAAACGCCTCCCTCAGTGTAGATATTATCTCACGTACAACTTTTGTTTCTGCCTACTAGGTGCGTCTCGAGTGGCCCACGGACTTAGCGGTGAACCCCATGGACAACTCCCTCTATGTCCTGGAAAACAATGTCATCCTACGCATCACTGAGAACCACCAGGTCTGTACCACTACGCTGGATCACCCCTGCAAAACCCTTAGTGTGGCTTTGACAGGATTTAGTCCCAATTAGGCTTTCTCAAGCCAATTTAGCAGGAAAAGTTCATATGCTAACACAGTTTTCTAAGTTTTCCAGTGGTGGCAACATTACTGATTAATTAGCTCTTGGAAGATTCTACTTCCTGGAATCTCACTTTATTAGGGAAAGTTTCATCTGCGCTGTTTCAAGAGCTAACATCTCCAATGTTTGTGGAGTTATTACCATTGCATGACCGGTCTCTGTTTGTCGCCTACAGGTGAGCATCATCGCAGGTCGGCCCATGCATTGCCAGGTGCCCGGTATCGACTACAGCCTCAGTAAGCTGGCTATACACGCGGCCCTGGAGAGCGCCACCGCCATCGCCCTGTCCCACACCGGCGTCCTCTACATCGCCGAGACAGATGAGAAAAAGATCAACCGAGTCAGACAGGTACGAGATGAAGAAGTGCTGCACACAGTTGTGGTTGTTTTTTGAATGAACTCGTTTGTCTAAACTTGTTGGCGAGCAAAACTGACAGCACAGCTGGTCGGGCTGTGTGGGTGCTTTTTAAGATATTCTCAGATTGTTTTCAGATCTACAGGCGCTACTTTCAGATTCGGGCACTTTAATGTTTTTTTCCCCCTCTGTTTTGATTGGTGATACATTCTCTTTCATTGGGGAACTCAATCTCATCATTAACCGGCTCTCCTTTTCCATTTTCTGTGTGTGTGTTTTTCTTTAGGTGAGCACTAATGGAGAAATCTCCCTCCTGGCCGGCGTCGCCTCCGACTGCGACTGCAAGAACGACGTCAACTGCAACTGCTTCTACGGCGATGACGGCTACGCCCCCGACGCCGGCTTGAACTCCCCCACTTCTCTGGCCGTGTCGCCCGACGGGACGCTCTTCATCGCCGACCTCAACAACATACGCATCAGAGCCGTGCGAGCCAACCGGCCCGGCCCCGCCGTGTCGAGCGTCGGGTACGGAGGGTCCGCGCAGTACGAGGTCGCCTCGCCGAGGGAGCAGGAGCTCTACGTCTTCAACGGGGAGGGGCTTCACATCCAGACGGTCAGCCTGGTGACCGGGGAGCCGCTTTACAACTTCACCTACGGTCCCGACGGAGAGCTGGCCATGCTGGTGGATAACTGCAACAACACGGTGAAGGTGAGGAGGGACGGCCAGGGTCAGGGAGGAGGGGCCGGCCTGCTCAGACTGGTGCTGCTGCCCGAGAATCAAGTGATCACCCTGGGACTGGACCCCACCGGAGGGCTGCGGAGCGTGTCAGCCGTTGGCCAGGAGGTGGCTCTGATGGGCTACAGCGCCAACACAGGCCTCCTGGCTACCAAAGCTGATGAGACGGGATGGACCACGTTTTACCAGTGAGTGTTTGTCATAGTGTGTTTGTATATTTCCACCTATCTGGAATACAAAATGAATGAGCTTGAACAGGTTTTATGTTCCATCATGTTGCATTCCCCAATAATCATCTGACACTTCACACAGTGTGCTGCTGCCCCCCAGTGTTCACTCTTATAACCACAGCCAGCTTCTCACAGATGACTTGCTTTGTTGCTCTCTGGAAGTGTGTGCGTGTAACTGAGTGTGTGCGTCCTTCCCTTCAATCACCTATACACTGCAATCTCCTGTCTCCCAGGTACGACAGCGAGGGCCGCCTGACCAACGTCACGTACCCGACAGGCATGGTGACGAGCCTCCACCGCGAGATCGAGCGCTCCATCAACATCGACATCGAGAGCTCCAGCAGGGACGACGACGTCACCGTCATCACCAACCTGTCCTCCGTCGAGGCCTCGTACACCGTCGTGCAAGGTAGGGACAGCACATACCGTACAGGACGCGGCGGCCGGAAAATGAGCCGGTCATGAATTTTTAAATGCTTGTGAGAGTGCCGAGGAAGTGGCACGAAGGGCAGTATAAATCAAAATGCTGTTGATTTAATTATAGAGTAGCAGATGAAGTGAAAGTGGGGTCTGTTTTTTTTATGTTATCGTCTCTAAAACTGCTTAATCTTAGTATTCAAAAACACAGCCGCCCTCTGTGATGGCGAATATGCGCCGGGCCTGCCGACTCTAATTGAAAGTCTTGTAATTTTCACTCAGTTATGTGCATGCTCCAGGAAATTATTTCCCTTCCCTTCCCACATCTCTCGCTCCCTCTCATGGAGTAAAATCACCAATATATATAGTTGTTAATCCCAGCTGGGATCATCCCGCTTTTGAATATCATCACAGCAAAAAATTCATTAACTCATGCAGAGTGAATCCTCCTTCATCCCTCAAGCCTTCTCCTCACACTGACGCACCGACATACAAATAGAGCTCTCGACCAGCTCCCATGATCCCTGAGCTTATTTGGTCTGTTTAGAGAGGAAAGAGAAGAAGAAGGAGAATACCCTCTCCTTGACCAGTGGCGTGACAGAGGTATGAATGCAGACGGCGGTTCTTGAAGGCCTCAGAGAGAATAAGTTGTAGATGTATTCAGTGATCCACCTGCGCTGCGGGAGGAAAAGGGGAGAGTTGTTTCATAGAGCTGTAAGTCATTTAAGGTTTCCGCCGCACTGTGTGGGTTTCAGCACGGCTCTCTGCTGACATACTCACTTAACCGTCTCCCTCTCTTTCCGCTCTCTCTCACTCTCTTCATTAACTCCTCCACAGTGAATTCTCGTTGGCCCTCAAGCTCTCATTCCGCTCTCTCTCTCTCTCTCTCCCTCCTTCCCTCTCCCTCGCTTCGGTTTTATTACGAGGTCGTTCAGACAGAGAGAGCAGAGGAGATTTATCTAAAGGCTGTTGCTGCCAAGTCAATGGAAAAAGCTTCACTTGTCTGTTTGAGGCATTGTTAAAATGTGCCTGGAGCTTTATTACAAATTGGCCTTATGGATTACTGTCATTTATGGCGGGGCTTCAAAGGGAGACACCATCTGATCCCCTAACCTTTTGTAAATGAAATATAAAAAAAATAAATAAAAAAAAGCTCACCCTCCCTCTGCATCTGCCAGATATTTCTGAGCCGAAAACAATTTTATCTTACTTCCAATCACGTCATTGTGATCGGGACGCCTGTTTTCAGACATCTGAGGGAGAATTTTTTGCCTCTGCATTAGTCATGGGTTTATCTGTTTCCATTCTTGTGTTTGAGAGTGAGTCATTAAACTGGAGAGATTGGGAGATTGTAGAGAGAGTCAGATTAGCCCATTCAGAATATTTTAGAGTTTGTATGAAGAGGAATCCGGTCCATAAATATTTCATGAACATGATCTGGTTCTCACTGACATGAGCCTGGACTTTTCTTTTTCTATTAAACTTCATTTTTTCAGGCAGAAGGTCAGATACACACACAGATGTTATACATTAAAACCTATTTTAATGTAATTTCCTTGTAACAATAACTGCTTTTCTAGGCAAAGTAGACAAAGCAGAGCCTGAAATGGGCCGGTACTCACCAGTACTGAGTACTGGCACTTCTGATTTTTGCCCACGAGTACCCTTACTTCTTATTGCGTACAGCCACACCCCTAAACACCTGCGTAACTGTGTCTCCGTGGTAACACATAGCTAGCGCTGAGAAAACAGCTCTGAAATGCCTTGCCTGGGTATTCCTTCTCATTATCCAATTTAATCTGTAGGCCAACAGATACCATTTTAAGTTGGTTTTATATATTTATATATGCAATATTATATTTGTATACAATTTGATTTGTATCAATAGCTACATAAAAAGTGTTTAGTAACCAAATGTATGTACAAACTGTGGAAATGTATGTCATATGTAGGCCTAATGTAATGAAATGCATACAAAAATACCTTTAAAGTGGGATATATTACCAGCATATACTTATAAATATAAATATATCATGATCATGATGAGCACTGAGGCAAAGTATAGCAGTCATCTGGTCCCCTTGTTGACCTTCTACCTGTCTGTCTGTCTCCCCCTACAGACCAGGTGAGGAACAGCTACCAGCTGTGCAATAACGGCACCCTGAGAGTGATGTACGCCAACGGTATGGGCATCAGCTTCCACACGGAGCCCCACATCCTGGCGGGCTCCGTCAGCCCTACGATCGGTCGCAGGAACATCACCCTGCCCACGGACAACGGCCTCAACTCCATCGAATGGCGTCTGCGCAAGGAGCAGACCAAGGGCAAGGTCACCGTGTTCGGGAGGAAGCTCAGAGTGAGTTTTTTTTTTTTTTTATTATAAATCAGTGACGGCCTCGTTTAAAAACATTTCCTAGAATTAAACTCTCGTTTTTCCCCTTTTTCTTTAGGCTCACGGCCGCAATCTCCTCTCCATCGACTTTGACCGCAACACACGCACAGAGAAGATTTACGACGACCACCGGAAGTTCACGCTGCGCATCATGTACGACGCTCAGGGCCGGCCAGCCATGTGGTTGCCCAGCAGCAGCCTGGCGGTGGTCAACGTGTCGTATTCTACCACCGGACAGCTGGTCGGGCTGCAGAGGGGGAGCATGAGCGAGAGGACGGAGTTTGACCCCCAGGGACGCATCCTGTCTCGCTCCTTCGTGGACGGGAAGGTGTGGAGCTACAGCTACCTTGACAAAGTAAGCTCATTTATCTTTAACATTGTCATCTAGCCGTCAAAATCTCACCCAAGGAAAGGCAATTGCAGGAACGAATAGCAATTTGGATTGCAGAATTGAGTGAAGTAATACATCATTTTCATGGTTATGAAGATTCAAATTTGTCAGCTGAGAGCAAATTACTGCTGGTGCTATTTCACAGGAGGCAAGTCATCCATTGATAATGCTATTATATTAATCCGGATTCCGCCTCTCTCTCTCTCTCTGCTTTGCAGTCCATGGTGCTGCTGCTGCAGAGCCAGAGACAGTACATCTTCGAGTTCGACGCCTCGGGTCGGGTCACGGCCGTCACCATGCCCAGCGTGGCCCGCCACACCATGTTCACGCACGTGTCGGTCGGCTACATCCGCAACACCTACAACCCGCCGGAGAGCAACGCCTCCATCATCCACGACTTCAGCGAGGACGGCAGGCCCCAGGCCACGCACTACCTGGGCACCGGCCGCCGCGTCCTCTACAAGTACGGCAAGCTGGCGAAGCTGGCGGAGATCGTGTACGACAGCACAGCCGTCACCTTCGGCTACGACGAGACTGCCGGCGTGCTGAAGATGGTCAACCTGCAGAGCGGGGGCTTCTCCTGCACCATTCGCTATCGCAAAATGGGGCCGCTCATCGACAAGCAGATCTACCGCTTCAGCGAGGAGGGGATGGTCAACGCCAGGTTCGACTACACCTACCACGACAACAGCTTCCGCATCGCCAGCATGAAGCCGGTCATCAGTGAGACGCCGCTGCCCGTCGACCTCTACCGATACGACGAGATCTCCGGAAAGGTGCGCATATTTCCCCTCTGGTCTACGATCAAGGATTTAACTTTGTCTGTGATTGTACGTTCTCTGGCTGCCAGAGGATTCACCTTCTCTCTAAACCTTTCTATCGACAGGTGGAGCACTTTGGAAAGTTCGGGGTCATTTACTACGACATTAATCAGATCATCACCACCGCCGTTATGACGCTGAGCAAGCATTTCGACACCCACGGTCGCATCAAGGAGGTCCAGTACGAGATCTTCCGGTCGCTCATGTACTGGATGACGGTGCAGTACGACAGCATGGGGCGGGTGGTGAAGAGAGAGCTCAAAATCGGGCCCTACGCCAACACCACCCAGTACCGCTATGATTATGACGGAGACGGCCAGCTCAGCGGCGTCAAGGTGAATATTCTATAATACTGTCTTATCTTTTACAACACTTGATAGACTTAATAGAATCACATTAACAAACTCCCTCGTTTCATCCAGGTGAACGACTGGTCCACCTGGCGCTACAGCTACGACCTGAACGGCAACCTCCACCTGCTGAACCCCGGCAACAGCGCCCGCATCTTGCCGCTCCGCTACGACCTCAGAGACCGCATCACGCGCCTGGGAGACGTCCAGTACCGCCTGGACGAGGACGGCTACCTCAGCCAGCGCGGCTCAGATGTCTTCGACTACAACTCCAAAGGTCAGCTGCTGAGGGCCTACAACCGAGGCCCCGGCGGCTGGAGCGTCGTGTACCACTACGACGGGCTGGGCCGCAGGGTGTCCACGAGGAACAGCGTGGGGCAGCACCTGCAGTTCTTCTACGCCGACCTCAACCACCCGACAAGGGTCACGCACATCTTCAACCACTCCAGCTCGGAAATCTCGTCGCTCTACTATGACCTGCAGGTAGGCGTGGGCGTACGTAGATGTACATCCTTATAGTTCAATAACATTGATAAATATACATCCTTATCCTAAAGCAGAATATGAATGTACTGTCTGTCTGTCTCATGATCAGGGCCATTTGTTCGCCATGGAGGTGAGCAGTGGGGAGGAGTACTACATCGCTTCTGACAACACCGGCACACCGCTGGCTGTCTTCAGCAGCAACGGACAAATGATCAAACAGGTAAAACACAAAGAAACTTTGAATCACACTTTATTTGCAATCAATTACTGCTACGAAAATTGTAGTAAAAACAAATCTGCATATGGAAAAAAGGCGCGAATAGTCACAAATTTGTGCCGGGTGACGTGAATGGTGCGAATGATGCGACACGAACACACAACATTTTCGTCATTTGCGTATTCGTTGGAGTTGAAATATTTCAACTCGAGCAAGAAATTGACGTGACGCTGTGTCGCGAAAGCCTATCAGTGTTGAGATCCTCCTCCTGTCGTCACTGACGTCCTGATGTTGTTTAATCAGAAATGGGGGAAAAAAATATTGTAGCCATCTGTGGGCACCCAGATCTACGATAGTACCCCATATTTATACAGAGACTAGACGAAACTCTGTGTATAAATGTATGTGTATAAACCACAGACAGTCTATGGTATAAACAGCAACGTTGCTGCCGTATTTATGCCTAAATAACGTTGAGTGTTGATGGAGCAGCTGCACAGCCTGGCACTGATCGATCCGAACTCCATTCAGAAAACAAGCAATTTAAAAGTTGTTTGCTTGTCATCTTGCGGACAGACCTGACAAAGCATGAATTCAGACTTTTTACAAATCGGCATTATTTGCTTATTATTTCGGCATCCTTTTGATCCGTTTATTGCAATTGAATCACGGCACAACATCTGTTTATTTTGGGTTCATACTGCTGTAGCGACGTGTGGCTTACTAGATACAGTGAATACAGCTCGCCGCCGGGTAATGTTATGAACCAAGACACGACGGCGTTTGGTTTTCCGACATATCTGGGACTTCCACAACATGTACAAAGCAGCAACAGTGGTTATTTCTTCCACGGTAGATGGTGGAAAGAGAAGTTGTTGAGAGGAGAAGGGGCTCGTCTCCATAGATACGGAGACGAGCCCCATCAAAAATGATGATAAAATGATATTGCCGGTCTGAGTCACGCAAGTAAAGTAAAAATTCGCCTCGCTCTTGGTTTGAACACAGCTTTAAGTAAATCAACTCTGCCTCATCATGTCATCCAGGTGCAGTACACGGCCTACGGAGAAGTCTACCTGGACTCCAACCCAGAGTTCCAGCTGGTGGTCGGTTTCCACGGCGGCCTCTACGACCCCTTGACCAAGCTTGTCCACTTCACCCAGCGGGACTACGACGTCCTGGCCGGACGCTGGACGTCGCCCGACTACAGCATCTGGCCCAAGATAGGGAAGGATCCCTCTCCGTTCAATCTGTACATGTTCAAGAACAACAACCCCCTCAGTGACATGCTGGATGTCAAAAACTATGTCACAGGTAGAGGATTAATACGCATTAATGTGTCGAATTCTGTTGTATGAATAGTTCTACATAATTTAGCCGTATTTTTACTCTGTAAGTAGAATTTTATTCAAAGCCGTCCGTTGTCTCTTGATATCTCTACTGTGCAGAAGAAATTTATTGTTACTACTGAAAGTAGAAAATATAGTGCAGATGGCACCGTGGCTGATAGCTTTGCATAACAACAGATGTGTCACACAAGCGAACACACTTCCACTTTTTATGATAAGAAAGAAATGATTCATTTGCTGCCGTGTTTAACTGAGTCATTTGGCTAATTAATTTCCCTCCTGTCTGCTGTAGATGTGAAGAGCTGGCTAGTGATGTTTGGCTTCCAGCTCAGTAACATAATCCCGGGGTTCCCTCGACACTCGCTCTACTTTGTGGAGCCGCCGTACGAGCTGCAGGCCACGCAGCACTGTGAGAACGGACAGGTACGGAGCGCCAGTATTAACCTCATGATAGGGATTCAGCTCTTCATGTTAATGCAGATTGCAGTCATCGTTCACAGCAATATTTACCAGTTGCAGTCAGTTGTGTGTTAATTAGGGCTGTCAATCAATTCAAATATTTAATTTCGAATTAATCACACATTTCTTATCTGTACAAAATGTACCTTAAAGGGAGATTTGTCAAGTATTTAATACTCTTATCAACATGGGAGTGGACAAATATGCTGCTTTATGCAAATGTATATATATATTTATTATTGTAAATCAATTAACAACACAAAACAATGACAAATATAGTCCAGAAACCCTCACAGGGAATACATTTAGCATAAAACATATACTCAAATCATAACATGGCAAACTGCAGCCCAACAGGCAACAACAGCTGTCAGTGTGTCAGTGTGCTGACCTGACTATGACTTGCCCCAAACTGCATGTGATTATCATAAAGTGGGCATGTCTGTAAAGGGGAGACTCGTGGGTACCCATAGAACCCATTTACTTTCACATATCTTGAGGTCAGAGGTCAAGGGACCCCTTTGAAAATGGCCATGCCAGTTTTTCCTCTCCAACATTTGTGTAAGTTTGGAGCGTTATTTAGCCTCCTTCTTGACGAGTTCTTATGACACCCCGTGGTACCAGTGGATTCATTATGTTTTTTAGTTTCATATGATGCCACTATCTTCACTCTAGCTTTAACACTGAGCCCGCTACAACTTCTGAAAGATCAAATTGCATTAATGCATTAAAGAAATTAGTGACGTTAAAACGAATTTGCATTAATGCGTAATCATTGCGTTAACTTTGACAGCCCTAGTGTTAATATGTAACTGTCAACACAGTGACAAAGCTTTCTTCTGTCTCCTGCAGCTCATCACTGGCGTGCAGCAGGCAGCCGAGCGTCACAATCAGGCCTTCATGGCCCTGGAGGGCCGTCGCCTCAACAAGGAGCGGCGAAGACGCAGGGACAAGCCCGGCCACTGGTTCGGCACTAGCACCCCCATAATAGGCCGAGGAGTGATGCTGGCGCTGAAGGAAGGCCGAGTGGTGGCCGGCGTGTCGGCTCTGGCCAGCGACGACAGCCGCAAAGTGGCTCTGGTGCTCAACGGCGCCCAGTACCTCGAGGGCACCCACTACACCCAGGACGGGAAGGACTGCCACTACTTCGTGAAGGTCGGCTCTGCTGACAGCGACCTGTTGGCCCTGGGGCTCACCAACGGGCGCAAGTCACTGGAGAGCGGCATCAACGTGACGGTGAGCGGGCGCTCGAGGAGAGGAGTGACCGTGGAGTTCGCGGTGCCGTCGCTAGTGCTGAGCGTTCGGTACGGGCTCGCCGTGGACGTGGTGGATGAAGAGAAGGTAAGACTGTTGGAGCTGGCCAGGCAGAGAGCGCTGGCCGGGGCCTGGGCGAAGGAGCAGCAGAGGGCCAGGGACGGGAAGGGAGGCAGTCGCCTCTGGACGGAGGGGGAGAGACAGCAGCTGCTAACGACGGGCCGAGTACAAGGCTACGACGGCTACTACGTACTGCCCGTGGAGCAGTACCCAGAACTGGCTGACAGCAGCAACAACATCCAGTTCCTCAGACAGAACGAGATGGGCAAGAGGTAACAGCCCACCTGAACTCTTCCCTCTCTGTCCGCACTCTCACTTCTCTAGATCCTTTCTCCTACCCAGCCTCCTCGAACCCTCCTCCTCTCAAAACCCAACGGAGAATTAACCAACACACGGGGGTTACTCACGGAACGCTGCAGGGACTTTTGAAAAGAATGACTTATCAGAAAAACATTATCGTTCATTTTACTGCCACAGGCAAAAAAATTTAGTCGTTTTGTTTTTCTTTTTTGGAAAAAAAACTTTGAACAACTGAAAAAGCACTGAAGAACTTTGAGAACAATTGCTTAACGAATAAGAAGATTCCCCTTTTTAAAAAAGATAGTGATATTTTCGCCCATATTTTTTGGGTCACACTGAGAGCGGCCACGACAGCTACCGAACACAACGGTGGAGTCGTACCGCGCTGGCTTCTGCGGTGACGGCTTTTCTGTCTCTGATAGACACTGAAGGGACCAAAGTGGAGACAAAAGCCACTCCAGAGGCGCAGCCGCTACGACGCCACGTCAACGGAGGACGTCACAAACGGCGACAGACAAGGCAATGTTAAAGGTCGTCCAATACTAGGAGTCGTCTCCCTGTCTCAGGCCTCCCATCGTCCACCACGGACCAGTCCTCTCCAAACCAAGCAACACACACAAGCTAACGGCATCCTCGAACCAATCCGAGCCGGACTGGAAGATAAACTTTTTAAAAAAACAAAGTTAAAAAAAGTGATGGCTATATTTGTGGACAGTGGTATCACACAGCATTGTTTATTTTGAAATGGGGTGAAGAATCATATTACTACATATGTGTCCGACTACACTAAATTTCAGGATGTTGCGTATATTGTAGATGCCGTAGTTTTGTACGTTTCAGTCGCGGTAGAATTGTGAGACTTTCACCAAGGCACTTCTGTACAGAACGATCAAAAACACACCACTCACAGAGTCCGGAAAAAAACATGCTAAGTTAGTATTTATTTTATTCTTTTTTTATTTATTTATTCTTAGTACTATATGACAATCATGAATGAGTCACCAGTTCCAAATGAACAGTAATGGATGAGTTTATTTTCTTTTGTAAAATATGTAAGAAATGTTCATTTTGTTTTTTTGTATTAATTTCAGTTTGCTGCCAGAGCAAATAATAGTCACTCTCAAAAAGAATAATTTATGTAATAAAGTGTTTTAAAAAAGAAAAAAAAAGCGGTTTATACTTTAAATAAAGTCTTTAAAACTGTGAAATCTGTTTTTTCGAGCTATATTTCGATGTACAGTGTATAGACCTACCTTTATGCAGCACAGTAGAATATTGTCCAGAATATCGAGTTTTATATTTCTAAGAGGAAGTGGCTTGTAATGTGCAAAATCTTTAGCTGGTCTTACTACTCTAGAGTTTTGTGGCACTCTAATATTCCATATCTACAATATCAACCCCCAGTTTGTTGTTTTTGACTGTTTTCTTTTTTGTCTGGAAGCAGAGATATTTCTGTCCTAAATCCCAACAGCAGTAGCAGTAATGGATCCCTCTCACTGTGAAGAGACTCGTGCTGGATGTCATAATGTACCAAATCAGTATTATCAAAAGGATGATTCTTATACATTCACTGAAACGAGACTCTTCTGAGAACCTTATCAATAAAACATAATTGTTTACTTCAACTGAGCAGCGTGTAGTTCACTTTCATCTCGCTTTTTTTTTGTGTTTGCAGACGATTGATGTTCTTTTCTACACTTCCACCAGACTTGAATGGCGTACATTAACATTCGCTGCATTCCAAAGCAATCTTTGGAGTGTTGTTGGTGTACTGGAAGAAGCTCCGTTGATTCAAACAAGCAGCTTTCTTTCATTCTTTGTTAATTGTGCATCAGCATCACTGAATAGCTCCGTTTTGCTCCATATATTCCTGTCTGAAACAGATGTATACATAAATGACACTGATGTCTCAATGGCATGCCAGTAAACAAACACACACAATTACCTCTCTTGTTCTTCTCTGCTTTCATTTCTAAATACACATACATCGGGGCCAGTCTTTCTTACACTGACTGTTCATCGATTCTGATGCCATTTAAGTAGCCATTACAATTACGCCTGTTAACTCCGTTAAGTGCTTACCGATAAATGTTTTTGTCCTGGTAAATTTTACTCTACTCATCCCCTTTCAGCAGTGTTAAAGTGTCTATAATCAATATTTTATAATAACAATGGACCACATGACCACGGTGCATTCACAAAGTATTCAGACCCTTTCACCTTTTTTCACATTTTGTTATGTTGCAGCCTTGTGCGAAAATCATTTAAATACATTTTCCCACTCATTAATCTATACTCAATACCCCATAATGATTTGTTTGCAAATGTATTAAATCACCTTTCAGACACTTTGCTCTGACACTTGAAATTGAACCCAGGTGCCTCCCATTTCTCCTGATCACCTTTGATATGTCTCTACATCTTGATCAGAGTCCACCTGTTGTAAATTCAGTTGATTGGCCATGATTATGAAAGACACACACACACACACACACACACCTGTGACTGTCTATATAAGGTCTCACAGCTGACGGGGCACATCAGAGCAAAGAGCAAGTGGTGAGATTGAAGGAGCTGCCAGCAGAGCTCAGAGAGACATGATAGGCCTTTTCTCACTGCAGATATTTGGACTCGTCATAGTGTTACTAATAACACCGACGACGGCTCAGTTTATATTCAAGTGTACCGGTGAGAGTCACAGTGAGCCAGCACGCATGATACCAGGAATCTGAGATTAAAGCTGCTAAAAATGGAAACAGCCATCAGCTATCATTAATTTGTATTATTTACACCTGTGCTTTTCCTACTGCGACGAGTCAAAATGAAGCCTATCGTGTCGAGACACAGGTGTGGGAGAAGGCTACAAAAAATGTTTGCAGCATTGTAAGGTTCAAAAGATGGATGAGTCTGGAAACTTTCCTGTATGCATCATGTGAAAGGAGTCAACCGCAGTGATGAACCCACTAAGAATTCTCACCCAACTCTGCAGCTACCCACAGCTCTGTCTTTTTACTGAGAAAACTTGTTGTTTTGGTTGTACAGCCCACATCTTACCAGTATTGGTTCATTCTCACAGCTCCCGTAGCTTAGCTTTTGGCTGCAGCAGGGAGCTTTTTTTCAGTATAAAAGCTTAAAAACCAACTGTACTCATTATACAGAACAACCTCCATATAAATGTAATGGAGTAAAAAGTATAATGTTCCTTTCTGAATTGCAGTGGAGTAACAATATTAAGTAGCATAAAATGGAAATACTCATATCTCAAGTACTAGAGTAAATGTACTTAGTTACTTCCCACCACTAGTAAGCCATAACACATCCTGTAATTTATCTCCTTGTCAGTTTTGTGTCTCCACTTCTTTAGTTTCACTTGGCTTCACTATTGTGAACCATATTGTTAACGTGTCAGGCAGGCGGCCATGTCGCAACCAACATCCTGCACTGGCAGCTGGGTTATAAATAGTTGAATGGATCCGTCCAGGCCGCCGACGGCTACATGACACTGATCTATACTCCCTACTCTCCCACACACACCACTCACGCATACATACTGCAGTTTCCCCAAATGTACAATAAACGACAACGCCTTTCCATTTCATGGGAATAAATTATTTTAATGCAAGTTTCTCATCCAAAGCAAAAAAGGCATCTGACAGATTAAGTTTCTTCTTTTAAGCAATCACAACTTTTTTTCCTTTTTTTTATTCATTTTTTTTACATATTTTCAGTTTTATCTCCAAGGTATGTATTAAAAATAATATTGGAATATTTGTTTCATATCAAGATCATGAAGAAGAACAACATTGTGGCCATCGACTGTTGAACAGTAATCGAACATAAATCACCGTCGTCTTTTAAAAATGCATTCATATGATTCCACCTGAAGACAAAAAACATCGGCAAAAAACAGCTTGTGTGCAAATGAAAGGGGAACATTTCAAGCATCAGCTTCCTTAACAGCGCCCTGTGGCTCATTAACAGAGCCGGGGTGGTGGGGGGAGGGGGGGGCAGGTTTCGGGTTAAGGGGTTGCCCTTGGCGATGGGAAGTATAGCTCAGCTGAAGGAGAGGTCGGGGAGGATGGTAGACAGGGCAGGCAGGAGTAGTATCTTACAGAGGTAATCGTCATAAAGTGCCAAAGAGCCTCACACTAGATGAGCCTGAGATCCGAGTATACTGTGTGTGTGTTAGTGTTAGTGTGTGTGTGTGTGTGTGTGCGTGTGTCTACGTCGGTGTGAGTGTGTTGGTGTAAGATTACAGCGAAGAGCAGGTTTATGTTTAGAAGCTCAGGACAAGCTGCTACGGCGTAGCCCCCCTGGACAGGGTCAGTCAGTGCTGAGGGATTCACATCACGGTGGTAGAGTAAAGTGGCTCTGGACAGAGACTTCCATAAAGGATCGAGGCTTTGATTTATAGACGAGTAAAAAGACTTGTAGAGGAAATGGAGGGCTGGTTTTAAGGGAGTGCGAGGTTTTTAAGGCAGATGGGGGGAGAGGGTGACGGGGCTCGAGGCACAGAAATGGGGGGGGCAACGGGAGGCGACCAGTTGGGGAGTAGTTATGTCAGCATGTCCCAGAGACAGCAGCAACACAGAGCTGTCCAGCAGGCTGTCAGGCATGTGTCTCCTGTGTCGTCTCTTCTCCTGTCCTCCACCACGTACACTGGAGGGAAATAAAAAAAAAAAAGAGAGGAAAAAGAGTGCATGAGGAGAGGAAAAGAGGGGTCGAGGAGGTGATATGGACAATTTAAAGAAAGCAATTAGCGATTCATTTTCTCACATAAAAACCGAGACACGATTTCGCCGTCGAGTCTTCTTCAGCGGGGAGCTCGAGCGTAACCATGGCGGCTATGATTTCCCTCTAATTACGTTCATCGCCATGGCGATGCCGTAGCAGCAGCCCAGGGCCGCGATCAGACAGCGTTACAGTTGAGTAACATCAGCTTTGAGGTATCATTAAGCCAATGAGATGAGAGCGTTCAGAGCTCCACGCCTCCCTTTACTTTGCACGTACAGCTTTATTTCACACACTTCAGTCAATACGTCTAAATAAGTCATGTGAACGGCGTTGTGTTACCCGTATATGTGTGAGTTTGCCATCTGCGCCACACGAGTCAAACGACGGGCCTGAACGAAAACATCTCCCCTTCCTTGTGTTTTGCGATTAATCATTCATGTGGAGGGAAACACTCATCCAGCGTTTAACAGCCAGGTGCAGTGACTCATGACATAGAAGGGAGTGTGTTACCAAGGTGACCGGCGTCCTGGTCAAGAGATTAAGTGAAGCTAGCTGACAACTTATCACTCTGATAATGATATGACTGGTTAATGATTGGCCCATATTTAATAATGAATGTCTCTATCAGAGCACTCTCCTGATCCTTGATCAGCCAGAAGAGGCTTATCTTAAGTCAGTTGCAGTAACACCTCGCTGCTCGCTTTAATACATAAAAGGTGTTAACCGTGTCCTCTGGAAGCTTCGCTCTGCATATTCATCTTGAATATTTTACCGTGTGTTCCTTTTTGTTTCACAGTATTCTGAATGCTCAGCTGGGAGGTGCTACTGCACTGACACACCTTTTATCTTAAACCTGGCTTGACTTCACAGTTTAAATCATTAATGTCAAGTCCCAGTTGCTAAAACAATTCATTCATCAATCAATTAGTCAACAGACTAATGAACGGGCAACTATTTTGATAATGGATTAAACATTTAAGTCAAACATTTGATGGTTTCAGCTTCTCAGTTGTGGTGTTTTTTTTGCTTGTTCTTGTTTTACATTATAGGGAAGTGAATATCTTTGTGTTTGCAATTTCAAGACATCTTGCATCATCATTTTCACTACTTCCTGACATTTTATAAACCCAAAGAATACTCAATTCATATAGAAAATAAATGGCAGATTAATTGATAATGAAAATAATAGGCCCTTTTCACAGTAGATATTTTCATTTGTCATAGTTAAAGGGGACCTACTGTGCTTTTTTCTTTCCTTTAGTGTGTTATATAGTTTTTTGTGCATGTAAAAGGTCTGAAAAGTTACAAAGCGCAAAGTCCACGCCAAAGGGAGTTACTCCACCAAACAGCAACACTGCTCCTGAACTGCCTGAAACGCTTTGATGGAAGTCCTGCCTTTTCTTTCGTAACATGGTGATGTCACCAAGTAACACATTTTGCCTAGCGGATAGTTTGGCATGCCCCTCAAACAAAGCTAGTTAGAGCGGAGCTGGAGCGGAGTCCGAAGAGTTTGGTTTGGTTGGCGTATCACAGTATGAGAAAAGTAAAGCGTTTTTTGAACATTAAAGCATGTAAACATGTTCTAGTAGAAACCCCAAATACAAGTATAGTAGTACTAGTATAAACCTGAAAATAATAGGTATAATAGGTAATAATAGGTCCTCTTTAAATAACATTATGGCGACTATTATTCAAGTGTCCCGGTGAGTTATGACAATGTGACAGTGAGCCGACATGAACAACACCAGGACCCTGAAACCAAAGCAGCTAAATGGAATTCAGTCATCATTCATTTTATTATTTACCCCTGTGCTTTTCCTGCTGTGACATGTCAAGATGTCTTGTGTGGAAAAAGGCCTGATAGAGACGCTATAGACGGACCGCTACCAACAGCCATAGGCATTGGTAGGCAAATTCAAATATTATGATCAAATTCAAATGATCCCTTCGATATAATTTACTTTCCAATTTCGGAATCAAAGTTCTTTTATAGAAATTTCCCTACGTATTCTTTTAAATATGTGAGTCAGCAAAGAAAAAAAAGACTTCCACACCTCTGTTCAGATTGTCTTGCTGGAGAAATATCAGATAATGAAGAGGGAACAGCTAAATGCTAGAGTGGCGAATGACAATAAATGACATTTTCAGTAATCAACACCTATTAAAATGTGTCCCTTGCAACATTTTTTAAATAAAATCTCATATAAAAAACATGATCACACCTAAAGTCAGAGTGGTCTATTAGATTAAGAACAGTATAAAAGCTCACACAGCTATTAATCATCAGCCGTTAGTATTTATTGTAGATGCAAAAGGTGACAGGATGTGAAAAATGTGCAGACAACATTTGGCTGATTTTGGCTACACACACCTGTCACTATCTTTTGAAAAGCCTGGATTCAAGAACGCAAATCCTTTCACAATTCTTCGACTGAACTATTCCGTGTTAACACGTCCTTCAGGATAGCACTTCTCTTATCATCCGCGGTCTTCCAACCGTTCTGTTCTCACAACGTTATGAATAGCGTCTCTGTCCTGTGTTATCACTCACCTGTGTTTTTGGGAGCTTCCCCGTACATGGGCCCTTGAGGGGGTCCCCCCTGCCAGCCAAACTGTGGTTGTGGTTGTCCGGGGTACCCGTAGGGAGGCTGTCCTGGGCCAGGATAAGGACCTCCGGGACCCATCTGTCCATCGGGGTAGTTAGGATACGCTGCGTTAGGCTGCTCCATGTTCACAGGGTATCCCTGTGGAGGATAACCCTGAGGTGGGTAGCCTTGTGGAGGCGGGCCCTGGGCTGGGTAGCCTGGAGCAGTGGGGCCTGGGTACGGAGGGGGCTGCTCGAAATTCATCTCTGGATTCAACAATCACCTGAAGAGCAAGGAGACAATAGGAGTGATGGTGTAAATAATGGCTCATCTTTATTAGTGTGCTGAGTAAACACTACAGTACAGACAGGTGGAGGATGTGTGTGCTTTGTATACTGATGTCAAACAGCGAGAATACAATATAATACAATACTTAGTGGTACAAGTCACATATTGGAAATTAGTACAACTTGTTTTTCTGCTTTTATGCAGACATGTGGAAGGATATGTTATAGATAATGTACAATAACAATTTAGGGCTGTACCGAATACCTTTTTTTTTTGGGCTTCGAAGCTTCGGTGAGAAATATTCAAATGTATTCGAAGCTTCGCGGCGCAGCAGGCTGACATGTTCTTCTGTCTGTCTGTCTCCATCTCCCCTATTTCAGTGCCCAAAACAGTGCTGCTGCCGCCGCACTAATTCACACACACGCACCTCTACAAATAACAAACAGCGATATATAAATAATGTTGAATGTGAATAATGAATAATGTTGTGGGATTCTTATTTCATGGGCTATTTGGGGATTTATACATTATTATTATATTATATTAAATAAAAAAAAAAATTAAAAAGCATTCGAATATTGATTTGGAGGTTAATTACCATGGCAACGGACAAAGCTTTGAAGCTTCGAAGTGCTTCGGGTGAGACCTAAATTCTACATACTTTAAATAAAGTGTATAATAAAGATATAAATACCTATTTACATGTATCGTTAGTATGAATATACATATTGATTTTCCTACTACAACAATAACAGTATGCACATTTTGGGGTTATTATATATTATACTGTCACGCTTACAGCAGCAGTCCATCATCATGGATTGCGGTTATCTTTATGGGAATGCACCTTAATTCTGTTTCAAGATCAGAACAACGTGTAGCATTGTATGGACCATGGAAAAAAAGTGTGCGTGCGTGCGTGCGTGCGTGCGATTCAGCCTCTAGAGTCACATTAGGCAATGAATTCCTCCGAGTCCTGATTCATAAGAACACGACATTTTCACACAGGCACAAAAATGATGCAAATGTTTCCCAGAACAGAGAAGAACATCTCATATAGTTTCTCCCTAATCCCTCTACTCATCTCCTGCTGCTTTCACGCCTTTGCAGCCTCATACGGCAAACAACCCCACATCAGCCACAGAGAGAAGACAAGCACAGCATATTATGTTTGTGCTTGTTGAGGGTGTCTTATGAGTCAATAGCCGATCACGACCCACATCAGCCGAGCCGCAGATAAGCACCATTTTCTTACAGTTCACACACTGAGAGACGTTACAAATGGAGGAGTCAGCTTCACACAGAGTGCAGGGTGAGGCTGTAATCAAATGAGCCATGGGAAAGAGAAAGAGATCGCAGTGACCAAACAGGCCTGTACTGTTTGTATCTTCACAGTTTGTTTGACATGCAACAACATCACACATTCGTGGTTTCCGTGTTGATGTGTGAGACAAACACAACATAGGGAGATTTAAGATTTTGTTGCCTACAGGAGCTGTTTTAATTTCTAGGCTGTTTGGAAAGCACAATAAATGTTTGCGATCTGGCTTTGTGTCTAAAGGTTAATTGTTCCTCGTGAGAAGGTGGTGCATTTCCCGCTAATGGCTGCTGATAAGGCAGATCCAGGTCCATTCGCAACCCTCATGCTAGCCTTCATCACTGGGTTTGCTCATGTAGAACAGCCAAAACAAAAGGAGAGTGGGCCAGATGGAAAACTGCATCTCTGCTAGGCCTCCCAGGATTCCTCTGTCACGTTGTGTATGTACACTATAAACATCTAAATAGCACTCCTCCGACTCCTTTCTGCTCAGCTATTCCATCCACGTCCTCCACCTATAACCAAGCAATGCTGTAGCTGTAAAATGAAATGCGTCAAAAGGCATTTCTTGAATTGGTAGACACAAAACCAGTTGCCAATGCCTTTATATGTATTGGAAAAAACAACTTTGTATTTATTAGGTTCAAAGTATAACAATCTTTTATCTCTTTATTTGGTAAAAATATCAATAACAAGGTTTAAGGATGGCTCTTTGGTATGATTAAAAAAAGTTATTATAAAACGGTCACTATATCCTGACAGTAGTGCATGAGACAGGTAATCTGAAAAAAATCATGTGTCTCTGTGTCCTCCGGTGCTCCTAATGGCATCTGCAGGATTCCACAGACCGGAGGAAAACAACCAGTCAGAGCCTTGCCGTCTCTGAGCAGCTGTCAATCACTCGCAAACTCCAATCAAACTAGGCAGCGCTGATCAATTATGAATCAATATTCTGTTACTGTTTCCATATACTCAGATCATCCCCCCGGGTGCTCTCAATGTCATCTAGAACATCTCTCCCTATTCATGGTCTATGGAGCAGCTCAACACTCTATACCCTATGACATCACACATTTGAGTTTTAGCTCTCTAGGTTTTGGATTTTGAGTTGTTCATGTTTACTAATATTTTTTAGATTGTCCTAGAGACCATAGGAATTACATTTATAAATGTTTTAAATAGGTGTAGTTCCTTTTTAATGTGTAATACTTCTGCCCCACAATCTATGATCTGCTATTATCTGACTATTATCTAGCTACTCTGTGCTGTACAATGACAATAAATGAAACTACAGTTGACTATCAGATGATCAATTTCATTGACACATTTCCTGTTAAACTTCTATATAAAGAAGGGAACTTCTATATAAAGAAGGGAACTTCCCTTCTCCCCTGAGAAGGGAAGTTATTTGATCAGGTACCTTGTTTTGTCCCTTCTTTAGTAGGTATTGTTTTGATGAAGGTTTGATGAAGGTTAATTGTTTAGATAGATAGATAGATAGATAGATAGATAGATAGATAGATAGATAACACTATTTACAAATCTCTATATAAATGTTCATAGCACTACTTTACAATAGATAGAAGAAATAAAAACAAAAATACAATGAAATAGAGTTAAAGATATACTGTATCTCTGCTGTGCAAATTTAAAGTAAAATATGCTGCCATTATAATAACACATATGTATGTATATATATATATATAGTTTGTTATGTTTGTGTAGTCTTAATTTCTGCAAAATAAATAAATAAATAAGATATTGAGTACATTTCACACTCATTTCACAATACCATGAAAGTGTAAGATTAGATTGTAAGAAGAAATACAACTGTTAATGTTGTACTAAGTTACACTTACTACATCAGCAATAAGCTTCTGTGTGCAGTGCTTTTAAAAAGACGTCTGAACATTTCACCACCTGACAGATGGCGAGGCCTCTGTAACTATGGTTACCATGCTCCAGGAGGAACACAGTGATCCCTGATGGTTTGTTTTTGTTGTACCTTAAGGCAGCGAGGACGTGGAGTAGTAAAATAACACAATTATCAGATCTCTCTCTGTTAACAGAGAAGCTTCTTTGATGGCTGCTGGATCTTTGCTGCACCTCATAAGTCATTTGTGACCAGAGAGTGTTACGTTACTGGCTAAAGGGTGAGGAACGGCTTCTTTCAAAGGGACCTTGCAAATAATCAGTAATCAGACACCAATAAGGATGTGAGCAGCATCAAAGTTCACCTTCACTGTGTCTTTTATTGTACCCATGTAAATCTGTACCAGTATTTGGTATCAGATTTAGCTCTGATGAGAAGTGATTTACAGGGCTTGTCTCTCCCATGGAGGCCTGCACAGTGCGTGTTTAGTGTTCACTTGCATGTTTGTCATTTGTTTTCCATGTTGGGCCGCGAGAATAAGTGAGTGAGCTCTGACAATGTTTTCACAACAGTATCATGGCGTTAATACACGTACAGACACACACACACGTGGACAGTGCATCTGAGACGCCTCTGAGTCTTTTAAATCCCTCTGACAATGGCATTGTATATATTGACAAAGTAAGGCGCGGTCAGTTCACTGACATATGTGTTATTATAATGGCAGCATATGTTACTTTCAATTTGCACAGCAGAGATACAGTATATCTTTAACTCTTTTTCATTGTATTTTTTTGTAGTTTTTCTATCTAGCGTAAAGTAGTGCTATGTACATTTATATAGAGATTTGTAAATAGTGTTATCTATCTATCTAAACAATGTACAATACAAAATAGGCCACGTAACTGGTAGAAGTTATTAACCTTCATCAATACAATACCTACTAAAGAAGGGACAAAACAAGGTACCTGATCAAATAAATCTAAACTTTGTGAACCCGTTGAGGGCTGCTTGCATCAGCTGTTGTTAAACTGATAAATGCCAAGAGCAATGATCTGACATGATACTGTGTGAGCTTAACATTATTATTAACAAGTTCCCTTTTTTATATAGAAGTTTAACAGGAAATGTGTCATTGAAATTGATCATCTGATAGTCAACTGTAGTTTCATTTATTGTCATTGTACAGCACAGAGTAGCACAACTAAATGCAGTTATGGTCCGATAATAGCAGATCATAGATTGTGGGGCAGAAGTATTACACATTAAAGGGGAACTACACCCATTTTCAAAATTTATAAATGTAATTCCTATGGTCTAGGACAGTCCAAAAAATATTAGTAAACATGAACAACTCAAAATCCCAAAACTAGAGTGCTAAAACTCAAATGTGTGATGTCATAGAGTATAAAGTGTTGTTCATGTTTACTAATAATTTTTGACTGTCTTAGACAATAGGGATAACATGTATGACTTTTTGAAAATGGACGTAGTTCCCCTTTAACACAATACATTCTTAGTTTTACCCCTGAAATATGGCCTACAACAGCTATTCTCAACCACTGGGCTGGGGCCCACTGGTGGGCGTCAGAGAGACACCTAGTGGGCCGCGAAGGTGCTGCCAAATGGTTAGACTAACGGCTATTCTGTATTTCAGAGGTTGTAGCGGCTCACTTTTTAAGCTAGAGTGAATATACTGGCATTATATGAAACTAGAAAAACCTAATGAATCCATTGGTACCAACCATGTCATACTAGCTTGTCGGGAAGGAGGCTAAATAACGCTCCACATTTACGCTAAATTATGGCGAGGAAAAACTGCCATGGCCATTTTCAAAGGGGTCCCTTGACCTCTGACTTCATATGTGAATGAAATTAGGTTCTATGGGTACCCACGAGTCTCCCCTTTACAGATATAGATGTCACAGATGCATAGACACAAAATCGAGCAATTTTTTTGAAACCAGTAAAAGTGTGTGGTGAGGACATATGACCCTGAATAGTTTAGTATGCATAATGGCAGGCAGTGATGGGTGAGGGTAAGCTGAATATCTATGTGGGTCATTACACCTCACAGTGGCATAACACATATTCATAACCCAGTTTGTCATTAAGTTTCTTTTAATTTATTTAATTTAACCTTTATTTAACCAGGAGTAAAAACTCATTGAGATTAAAAATCTCTTTTCCAAGAGTGTCCTGGCCAAGATAGGCAGCACCACAGTTACACGGTTGCAGACATAAAACAAAACATAACAATTGAAAACGAAGACAAAGAGCAAATTACAGAATCATAAGGTATCAAAAAACATTCGTCAACATTCAAAACATCTACAGCCAGATGTGCCTGTTTCCAAGTGGGCCTCAAGTTACAAAAGGTTGAGAAACCCCTGGCCTAGAAGAGCATCTCTATAAAGGCACAAGGCTATGTTGGGCCTATAGAAGTGTATAGAAAAAAAGAGCTTCATTTAATTGAGACTGTGCTAACACAGGCCTCTCTCTGTAGCCTGGCATACTGTGTTTACTCTCTCTCTCTACATCTAGAGACATCACAAGACTCACTTAGAGGCTGCATGTGAAGAATGACACCCCCATTGGACCTAATTAGGAAGAACCACACATGTTTATGTATATGCTGTATGTCGCCAATGGCTCCCTTATTTGTGTGCCTTAGGGTGTTGTCTGTGTTTTATTTATTTAATTTGGTTTGTTTGTTTTGTTTTGTGTTTGTTTTTTTCCCTTTAACTACTTATGTTCTTTGTATTTGCTTGTCTCCATTTTTGTTTGCCCTTAGTTCCTAGTATTGTCTGTTTTTGTTGATATATATATATAAATGAGGCATGATACACACCCCACAGAAGTCTGTATCACTGACATGCACATGCCTCCTAATGAAAATATTTGAAACATAATTAGGAAGAACCAGATCTATATCTCACACAAACACACAAAAACATGAGCTGAGCCACGTCACGACAAAACAATATATATAATTTACAGGAACCAAAGTCTTTGTTGCTACAATGCAACAGAGACATTTAGCCGCATTATTGAGTTCTGCTATTAAGCTCGTTTGTTATTATCTTTATATTACCATATTAGCCTTTTTTAGTATTAATATCAGTATTGTAACGTTAGTAGTATATTTCGACAGTAGGTTAAGATATCAATGTAATGTTTAAGACATATTATTATGAAGAAATGTTATATTCTGCTAACAAAGGCCTAATAGAAGAAGCATCTGCAGGCCGGAGTCTTCAGCCCCCCCCCTAACTTCATCATGACTCGGCTCATAAACACACTAAAATACCACTAAAAAGGACTATGTGGACCTACCTACCTTTTGAATGAATAGTATCCTGGCCTGGTGTGAACAGCAGCGACGTCTGTGTAGAAAGAAACTCCTTCTGTCTTCAGAGTTTTACTACAATCTTTGTTTTACCGCAATGAGCAGCGACCCTCTCCAGTGTTTCTGGCTGCTCGAAACCCAGTGCGTATCGCGTTAGCGGGGACGTGACGTCATGTGCTGGTGGAGGCAACAAGAGAAGCTGATTGGCTGAAGCGACAGTCGCTGCTCGCAGTGTCCAATCACAAGACAGAGCGATGACCAAGTGGGAAAAGTAATGACTCCTGATCATCTGACTACTAGATGAAAGATTAAATAGGGCCTACATCACTATGTCAGTGACGACATATATGAGGAGAGAGGATAGTCAGGATGACTGACTAGTAAATGTTAACCATTAATGTGTGACCTAGTTGCTTTCGCCCTTGGAATTTGATTTTCTTTTATTATTTTAATAAGCTTATGGAAACTTGGAAGCTCTTTTTTTTGGGGGGGGGAATTATTTTTATCCCTTTTTTTTCCAAACATAGCATAACAAACATAACAAAATATGACACCGGTGCCATAATACAAAAAGTATATATATTTCTTACATTTAACATTTAATATGTACATACATAAATACACACATACACATTGCCTCCCACTCCCACACAGAGACAGGTCCAGCCTTCTTCCCACCCCTAGAGGTAAAGTTACCGAAAAAATAACATAAAATATTTTTTTAAATAATTTAATTAGTTAGTTAAAATTAAACGTAATAAGTACTACAGTAGTATAGTCCATGGTGGTAAGATAGAAACCTTAAATTAATTAATTAAT
The DNA here is from genome assembly GCF_043250625.1 of Sebastes fasciatus. Classification (NCBI taxonomy): domain Eukaryota; kingdom Metazoa; phylum Chordata; class Actinopteri; order Perciformes; family Sebastidae; genus Sebastes; species Sebastes fasciatus. Next base: position 10,693,432 of record NC_133804.1, on the reverse strand, counting down.
TAAATAAATAAATAACTGTAGAGGGGGAAAAAAGAAAGAAAACAGCACGTAGAGAATAATAATTAATAATTAAGTAAATACCCTAGAAAGGTTAAGAAGATTCTATATAAGTGATCCATGGATCCCATATCCTATAGAAAAGCTGTGGGCTACCTCTTATAGCATAGGTTATTTTTTTCCAAGGGAGCACATGAACACATGAACTTGGAAGCTCTTAACATGCTAATATTATATTAGATTAAATACCATATACATAACATATTTTGTATAAATATTAACTCATATTCTGGAGCTCTTTTATACAACTACATCATTGTGTTTTTTTATTCACCAGATGCACCTGTTTAGCTGACGTGCATTACTGGTTTTCTCCCAGCAGATGGCAGACTATTCCCAGTCTATTCTTCTGAGGTGCAGGTGTTTGCTGTCTCTTGCATTATAATGAACATGCAGTGAGTTGTTAGACATTTGTGTTATTGTTGTGTAGGCCTATTATATTTGCTAATGTCTTTTTTTTTTTTTTTTTTTTTTAAATTTAATTATCCGTATTACATGACATGCAGAGAAATCCCCTTCAATATGAATTCAGCTGGTTTCAACTGGTTTGCTTGTCATTTTTTTGCAACCAAAAGACACTGTGAAGCCTGTCAGTCTGACACATTTTTTAAAATCTTATTAAAAAAGTTTATTAAAATAACAATGCTACAAAGATATGGTAGGCAAAGCTTTCATTTAAAGCTTACATCAAAGGGACTGAATGTCTTTAAACTACATGACATGCTTGACAATGATCTGGGTTACAAGGTCCCAATAGTGCGTCTGTGTAATTTTGAGATGTTGTGTTCATAAAAGAGCAGCCGATATGCAAGTGAGTCTGTTATGACAGGAAAAATCTATGGCTCCTGGGCCTCTCTGCACATGTTGAGCTTTCAGTGTCAGTGTCTCTGCTCTTTTTTAGGTGGGCAGGAACGAGAGAGATCATAGACAGAGTGAAGCACACATGCACATACTTGCCAACACATGCATAATGCAGAATATACTTTATTGTGAGTGCATGTTCATGTACAGCACAATAAAGCCAGTGATGGAAGACATGTCTGGAAGCAGTGTGAGGTGGAGCTATGTTACATACTGTATATCTATGACAAAATATCCTATTCTACATACCATTAGTATGTATAGTATTCTGTAAAGTATAGCTGTGTAATAGATGCACACACATACAAGGGGTCATAGGGTTGGGATACTAGAGTTGGGTTGTGAAACATCATCTGAGTTCCTCCATCAGACATGACATTACATGAGTACAGTATGAACATAGTAGCATACCAGCAGCCGGCCAGCTTGACATCTTAAAAGGACAATGGTCTCTATTCTGCAAGGTGACACCGGACCGTGTAGCAACATGTGATAAAAGCTTGCACAATGACTATGTGCAAGAGGTATAGCCTACAACAACAACAGTAAGAGTCGTAGGCAAGCGGTGCTCCCGAGAAACAAGGACATAACCTTTGACATATGCATACTAAGCTATATTTACAGCTCGTACAAAGTCATGCGTGGAAAACATGTTTGGTGAAAGGTACTGTTACTGGCGACACATTAAGCAATAGCCTGACAGCAGCTGTTACAAGACTGATCTGAGACCGTCTTATGAGGCATACCAGAGATCCTGCAACAAACAGCGGAATCATAAGCTTTAACCTAAGATTGAGACAAATACAGTGTCATTCTATACATATTGGTGTATAGCGAGCAAGGCTGAGGTTTGCTTTCAGTGTAAGTTTAGCTGTCAAAGGACAATTCAAAAGTGTGTTTCTTGTAATGTGACAAGTCCTTTCAGACCTTCATATAGTTCTTTGTTGCAAACTTCACCTGCAGGGGCTAAACAGAAACTAGTGATTAAATATACCTGTCTATGAATCTAGTGTAATCAAAGAAACTGAAATCAAATCTGAGACGCACACTGTCAATAAAGTGCTGCACATCTAGGAATTGAATATAATTTTACTGGTGTACTCAACAAAAGTCACTCTGTGAAATAGTTGGCTTAATTCCTGCAATGTAAAGTTTATGTGTGTGTGTATATCATGCATGATCCACTTCAGCCCCAGTCCCCACCCTGTCATGATAGATGTGACCAAGCAGGCCGTGTGTACGAGTGTCTGTTTACATCGTCACCCCGGCGATTCAGCCCGAGCGAGCCTGTACCAACAGCTTCAACAGGAGCAGCTGACAGAAATAGAGCCTGGTCGTCCAGCCCAGCTCAGCCCAACCCTCTTACCGGGAAGGGGAGCAGGGGGAGGGGATGAAAAGGGGGAATAGTTTGTCTATGGAAAAGGGCAATGGAGCAAGATTACCAGAGTTCATTGACTCTCAGTGGGAAGGAAGGGGTGGTCATCTGAAGGGAAGTTGTTTACAGTGGTACAAGGCTCATATTGTGCAAAACAACATTTTATGGATGTATGGCAAACAAACCATTGACTGAAATGTATGGAATTATATAACAACATGGGGGTTAGCAGAATGCATCACATTTCTAAACAACAAAAGAAGCCTTGTCAAATGCATGTTTGCAGGCACTTCTGACCCTCTGTGATGTATACCTCTTCCAGAGAGTTACTGACAAGTTTATGTGTCACTGTCACATGCCCACTGATAAACAAGCCAACAAGGATCTCCCACTCTGAGCAGTGGATTACCACTGCTTCAAACACGTCTTGACATAATCCCATCTATCAGTTTACAATTATAAAAAAATGGCCAATTACTGCATGTTAGAAATGATGTACAAGTGTGATTGGAAGCGTGCAGTGAAAGCAAATTCTATGCAGGTATAATTTACTTGAAGTTCACATCAAATTGATGTGGCTAGATTATCATCATGCTATTGTGCAGATGCATAAGGAAGGCAGATTTTGCATTGGCGGGTTTTTGTCCAACATGAACAAACCTGTAATCACAATGACTTGTCAGTCAAGAGGGAGCTATTTTGAGCTGGACCGTCAACAGTCCCTTTAATTTATGATGCACCTCGTGTTGAAATCACTTGTCATCATTGGTTTTCAATGGGTCAGAAGGCCTATTGATGGAGGTAAAGGAATTCATTTAAGACAATGTGTTGAGCAGCTAGTTCTAATTGTAGACTGTATGTCATACTGCTGGAAGCAGTGGCGGACTCTGAGGGGTAGGGGGAGAAAAAAATAAAAGGGCACCAGCTGCATGCGGTGGGGCACCAGCGCTGCATCATGTTTTCTCAATTTTAAGGCCATCTGTAAGGGCACTTCATCGTGCTCTCTCTACTGGAAGGGCACCCGAGAGGGCACTTCATTGCATTTTCTCTACAGAAAGGGTACCCGAGATGGCACTTCATCACGTTTTCTATACTTGAAGGGCACCCTAGAGGGCACTTCATCACGTTTTCTATACTGGAAGGGTACCCTAGTGGGCACTTTATCGTGTTTTCTCTAAATGAAGGGTACCCTCGAGGGCACTTCATCTCGTTTTCTCTACTGGAAGGGCACCCTGGAGGGCTCTTCATCGTGTTTTCTCTACTGGATCATGTTTTATCTAACATAAAGGCATCCAAGAGGGGCAACGTCCCCCCAACCCCTTACCTTCACCTCTTTTTCTGGACACCAAAGCTGTGTTTGTGCTGTACATTGGTGCCCATCCCAGAATAGGACATGGGATGATTACATCAGGTGTACCCGTAAATGTGCATAACCCTTTACCCACTCCGTATATCACCAAAAACGTCTGAGTATCATTTTCAGTTTCGCATCTCCCCCTCTGCCATATAGGAAATCCCTCAAAACAGGAGCATGTGGCGTTCTTCCTAGTCACCTGGCATTGTTCTCACGTGCGCTCAGCACAAACATACACCCAAACTTGTTCAAACAGTGCATGCAGTTCAATCGGCACGTTTTACAAAGAACAGCTAAGTGATTAAGTATTACCCCAACTTTTATCTTATCGTTCTGCACTGGAGTGCGTCCAGTCTGGGTCCAGTCTTTACTGTAGTGCACAGTAACAGTCTGGCACACATCAAGTTTACTTTGCATGCTCTTAGAAGAATTGTGATGGGCCAAATACTGAGCACGTTTATAAAAATCTGCTCTGATTCTTATTATAAATAAAATCATATAAATCGGAGCCTCCTGGCAAAAAGTCAGTTAACATTGACGCAATGCAAAGTGATTCCCAGTCACACCTGCAAGGTCATTGGACTGGACCAGCTGAGCAGACTGACCTACATCCCTAACTCATGTATGACGCACAGGGAGGGACCTGCTTATCTGTTCTCACTTGAAGATCCACCTTGACATCATTGATAGCTTTAAAGTCCAAGTTTTGGGATCATCAGACTGTGCTGAAACTAATATTTATGCCACATCTGCCTCAACAGAACTCATAAATCGACGAATACATATCTGAGATGACTGTCGGGTCAAATACCAGCAGGTGTCACACCCCACCCCCACATTGCAGAGTGGTCTCAGTATGTCTGGCCTTTGAGCTGCAGCTGACCTCATTACTTAAGACCAGGCCTACTCCTACAGTTAGCCTCCTTAATCTACAGATCAGCGTCTGGAACAAGCAGGCGTACCTACAGCCCAGACCCTGTTCATAGTGTGAGAGACACATTGTACATGGGTCCGGGTAGCATTTAGCTTCTCAGCACCGTGTGCTAATGGGGCACTTTGAATTCACTCCTGTTGTTAAAAAATATCACAAAATTAGCATTAAGTCTGTTAAGATATTTCTGACTGTTCAATATTATATATTGAGCAACATAGAGTATGCTTACATTTGACCTTAATGCTAATAAGCTTGACTGCATAATCAATTCAACACTGGCTAAATCTGTCTGCCTGTGTGAGGGGAGTTCACACCACCAGTGTACAAAAACATACCATACATGAGACGGTTATACAACACATTAGCTCCTTAACATGTAGGTTTCTATGGCAACATGCTTTTTCATGTTATAGACAAGATCTTACTGAATTAAGGGACACATTTTTATGAAACAAACATTTAAAACTTTAAATTTGACCTTTGTATTGTTGTTGGCGCGCAGGCTGGTTCTCCATAACAGGAAAAACCCACAACCTCTCAGTTGCATTTTATGGTTGAGAGATGTCATACAGCACTTAAAACTAGAGAAACTCAGGTTTATGCTTCGTGGCTCTGCCAACAAATTTGAGAAAATGTGGCGTCCCTTCGTGGACTACACTGAATCTAAGCTTAAATCTCCTCTTATGTCATTTGTGGACCTACAGTCATTATTTTTGGATACACCGCATTAATGAAATTTCATGTTGAATTGTAAGCAACTTGAATCCCCCCTTTTTTAATTTAATTTTATTGTATTTATTTCTCATTGAGTTTTTAATCTTTTGCTAATTAATCCTTTTTTTCATCCTTTTGTTTGTAAAACACAAAATATAATTAGCATTGAACTTCTCTGTAAAACTTAAAAAACAATAAACAAAATAAATAAAACAACTTCAAATTCAGTTAAGAAAAATCCTATATTTTATGAAAATAGCAACAACAAAAAAATAGACTAAAGTAGGTATTTTTTCTCTCCTACATATGTATTATCAGTGTGTGATATATGGGCTGGGTGTTAAAATGGTACACAGTTAAGCACTTTATATCCGCATGCAGCTCTACAATGCAAGGGAATTACCCAATTCAATGGTTTTATTACACATTCTGTCATAGATACATAGAATAGCAATGTCCTACGCATTGTTCGAAGTAGAATGTAATATAGGCTAACATTTAACGAAAAAAGAAAAAGACAAAAGCGATCGCTGGCAGTCTGAATAGCCTTTATTTGAAATTATTCACATCTCAGCTCTCCCTCCATACAAAACAGAGTAGGAGCTGATATTCAGTAGGCCCTGACCCCCAATATCAGGAGACACTCATTTGCCCATCACAAAGAAAGTCAGCCATCCGTATTTGGGGGTGAAATACAACAAAACAACTGATGCCTGCAGTGAAAAACTCTACATGTCTTAATGTAATCATCTTATATTCCCCAACTTAAAAAATAGGCTACATTGTACAATGTTATTTACAAAAGATTAAAAAAAGTGAAATCAAAATGGATTTTTTCAATCCTGCTGCAGCTCTGAAGTGAGTGAGCCACCGATCAGCCCATTAAATACCATTTTCTTTGTTTAACACACTTTTTTTCCTAGGGTCAAAAACACCCTACTGTTTTCTAACTTTTCCATCCTTTTTTTGGTTCCTCACAAAAGCTTTTATTTAAAAAAAAAAAAAAAAGGTGAAAAAAAGCTTTATATGTAATGCATTACAGTCATAAATGACCTGCGAGGTGTTTTTAACTAATAACTCTCCACAGGAGGTAATACTGGAGCTCAGATGTCCATCTCAAACTGGTTGTCATCTGTTGAAAAAGGAAGAGAAGAAACAGTTCAGATTATAAATGGGAGGTGTTTGACAATCAGCTGTCAGTTGAGTCTGCAGCCGAAGCACAACCACACCTTAACAGACTACAGACAAGATGGCAAAGTACAGACCTAATCAATGCGTTCATAACTGGCAAGGAAAAAAACAAAACACTGGACTAAATGGGTGTAGCTCGCAAATCCAGACCGCATGACATATGCTGTGTGTTTACCAACTCAGACAAGTGAGATAGAGGAAAAGAGGGTCAACACTAATCCTCGTGGTCTTTAGTTTGACAGGAGGAATGGAGAGGGGCAGATTGATGGTTTGATGTATTCTGCTCAATAATAAATCTCAATTTGCCCATGAACCCAAACCTTTAGTTACACTGCCATGAATCATTGCCAGAATGACGTCTTTTATCTCAAACATGTCATTATATCCTCTGGGGAGGGCCATCAGAAACACTGAACGTTCAGTAAACCCTTAACTGTTGATATCTTTCTTAACTCCTCAGCAACAACAGATTTACAGTTGACACTATTAACCTGGATTTAAAAGTCTGGTTCTACCCCTGAAAGACTAAACACGTGACTCCTGTCCCGGTCCTTAACACAGCACAAATACTGTGCTGCTAGAATGTAGGCATGGCACTGTAGGAACACATGCTGCACCTATCTGCTGTATAACACATGTTAAATAATCATGACTCAGTAAAATGACAACTCAGGGTGGAAACAAAAGGGCTGCAAGTACATGAGAAAACAGCTGGAAGAGCACTTTATGCATGAGGATATTGATATGTGTAGTTCTCTTATTAAATAAGACTACGAAAGTGTGCAATGTGGGGGATATCTTGATTTCATAAAACCACAGAAAGCATGAAACATTGACATGTTTTTGCACACAACGAGTCAAGCTCAGAGAAAACAAAAAACTTAGTAGTTGCATGTTTACCTGCAATGTTCTTCTCTTCCTCCTCTTCCTCCTCTTTGAGATCCTGTAGTTTTCCCATAGGGTGTGTAGCAGGTACTGTTACCCCGGGGATCTGGGGCAGACAGCATGGGGGAGTCCGGGCGAGAGGGGAGTTTCGACAATCCATCAGAAACTTTCTGTCATAGATGATGCGGGTGCCTGAGAGACAAAAGGGAAAAAAGAAAATCTGGTGTTTGACCTGCAGTAAACAAACATTAAATCTCACTTCCTGGTAGGAAATTAAGTTAATTCTCTGACAACATATGATTACAAGAGCATCTTGGCAAGGTGCACATTTGGGGAGTTAAGCATCATTATCTTCTACCGGAGGGGATTTGAATAGGAAAAGTAGGTTTGTGTGTGTGTGCAGAGGGGAGGGCTGAAGGCTGCCATGAGTTCTTAGAAATCATAGCACAAAACATTCTCTTTTGAAGCAGGAGGCCTCGAGATTAAAGCCACATGTTCGTTCTTTCACTGGGTAAAGTAATTTAACACTGACGGCAGATGTGACACGCTTAGGTGTCTATCCAAGGATTCCTGAAAGTGCTGACATGATTGAAGCAAAACCCTGCAGCTTGCCACATCTAAAATCTTCTTGACACGACTCATGTCTGTCACCATCTGGACTTGGACAGACTCCAAGCGAAAAACAGCGTCGTAAAAATGGCGTGTTGTGATAAGTTTGACCAGGATATGACTGAGTCAAGGAGTGGATTGCTGCTTCTTTACTGGAGTTTGAACCTCCTCGACCTCGCCACGAGGAAAAACATGTTATGCAATGACTGTGGTAAGCAGTTCGTCCCGGACAAAGGAAAAGTAAAGCAGAGGGAGGAGAGAGAGAATTGGGGCAAGGAAAGAGGGCTGGAATGCAAGCTATAGCGCAATCGATGCATTGCAAGGCAGAGTGCAGAGCATTTATGTAAAAAAAAAAAGGTCAGTCTGAGCAACACATGGCATGACCCCAGTAGAGCGAAATGTGTTGCACACAAAGTGGAACACAAGTCAAAACTCTCTGGTGCAAGTTCCTATACCAGTGCCGTCAATTGGTACTAATAAAATAAATATATCTTGCTCACACTGCCCATGCATTAGAGGTTTCCTTCCCCTCCTCCTCCTCCTCTTAACTTGTACAGAATGTTCTCTACTGTTCCTGAAATGCAAAGCACAGAGCAGCGCGGATAGGACGGCCTCCAGCTCCTCCACCAAGGCAGAGGCCAATCACTCTGCCGTTCTGGCAGCTGGACACACACACACACACACACAAACACACCCTCTTTAAATCACAAGTCACGGGGTAGACAGCTCTTGTTGTCGTCTTTAGACATGCAGCAACAAGTGACAGTGTGTTGTTGTTTTTATTTGTCATGTTTACATGCCAATAATCATGTATCTATCTCATGTACTTCAAAGTGACAACTATTGTTCTGCTATCAGCAATCAAAGATAAACATGTCTGTTAATGTGTGGTATTTATTTAAAGTGTAATTTGAAATTTACTAATATAAAACAACCAGCACAGCTCCCAGTAGACCTCTTAACACTTACACACCAAAAACTGACAATAACCTGATATTTTCAGGTGGAATTTCATTTCATTCTCACTGTGCAATATCATTTTCCACTTGTGCAATTTTGTTAATAGTCTGTTTATTGTCAATACTGTATACAACGCTCCCATTTTTATACTTCCTTCTATTTAAATGGTTCTTTTTTTACTGTTAGCTGATGCAACTTGTTTTTTGCACTATCCCCTTTGCTGCTGTACACTGCAAATTTCCCCACTGTGGGACTAATAAAGGAATATCTTGTAAAAATAATTTTACATGAGTATATTCTACGTAATAGCACTTCTTGATTCCATTGTTTGGTTCAACTTAGTGTTCAAAACTAACAAATGACAGCCAACTTGTTGACAACATGAGGGTTGCGGCCAACTAAGCAGAATGAGAGCAACAAGGCATTTATTCAACTTTATTATAGTTTTGTTTATATGGTTATTTGACAGTGTTAGGGTGAGCTAAATAACACTTTAAAACACTTTTTCTCAGCTGTTTTATTTTATGCATGTTTCCATTGTTTGCAACTTCTCGCGAGAGTTTGCACGACAATATTTTGCACGACAAAACTGTTGAGTTACATCGAAGTAAATTCCACACAAAAGTAGACTAAATATATGGAAAAGGCGTTGCACTCCCCAGGTCTTACCTCCAGGCGTGGTGGAGAAGAGTGTCCCCCCGGGTGTCTGGCTGTAACAGTCGGGTAGCTGGGACCAGTCCTGGAGGGTGAGTGTCCTGGTGGGGATTGGGCAGCTCTTCACTTCATTAGTGGTCGACATGCTTATAGCTTTCTGCTGCGAGGCTGCTGCTGCTGCTGCTGCAGGCGGAGAGTGAGGGACTAGTGGGTTTTCAAAGTCCTCAAAAGTCCCAGTGGGGTTTCACTACTGACAGTAAACCAAAGTAAAAAAAGTTGCACAACTTTTAACTTGTAAACTGAGACTTCAAACAAGCGTAGAGTTAGTTTGAGACCCGCTGGTGTGTCCGTTTGCTACAAGCACCTACCAAACGCAACCATGTGCTGTATTTGTACCACCCACAGCTGCAGCAGCCACTCGTGATGTTTTTGTGCAACAGCTATGAGACACGTGGGGGCCACGGATATGTGATGCGAATGTTTTGTTGTATGGGACAGCTCGAGGGGGCGGTGCTAACAAAACGGGGATTGCATCAGAGTCACACATCTCCTCTGCTCCTCTATTTAAGAAACTCCAGATTCTTTTTTTTTTTTTTTTTTTTAAATGTCTTTATTGTTTTTTTTTTGTTATACAAACATCAGCATTATTATGCAATATATTCAATACAGGTTTTACTTTAACAAATATAACATCAGAATCAGAATCAGAATCATGTTTATTGTCAGGTGTAAGAGGTATACACTAGGAATCTGATTTGGTTTTGTTGGTGCAAGTAAGCAGTATAATAACAAAAGAATACATAAAAACGTTAGAATAAAATAAGAATACAAAAATTTAAATTCTACCAATATACAATATACAAAATAAGCTATAAACATGATATAAACAGATAGTGCAAATTGATTGAATAAGGGGATTGAATCAGAATCAGAATCAGAATCGTGTTTATTAGGTATACATTACTCATTACATACATTACATTACTTTACACTATACATCCTATATACCACTTTATAGACTGCACATATGTACATATTACATTTATTTATTGCACATTCTACATTAATTTATTGACGGACTGCACACACTATGTTCACCCATTCACTCTGTATCTTTTATATCTTTATTATTGTTTTTATCATTTTTGTATACCTTTACCTCTCCTGTGTTTCACTCTGTTTGCTGATGTTGCTGCTTTGACACCTGAATTTCCCTCCGGGGATTAATAAAGGTTTATCTTATCTTATCTTATCTTATACACTAGGAATTTGCTTTGGTTTTGTTGGTGCAAGTAAGCAGTATAATAACAAAAGAATAGATAAAAAACGTTAGAATAAAAATAAGAATAAAAGAATTGAAATTCTACCAATATACAATATACAAAATAAGATATAAACAAAAATAAACATGATATAAACAGATAGTGCAACTCGATCAGAGTCACACATCTCCTCTTGCTCCTCTATTTAAGAAACTCCAGATTCTCTTTTTTTTCTTTCTTTAACAATGTCTTTATTGTTTTTTTTTTGTTATACAAACATCAGCATTATTATGCAATATATTCAATACAGGATTTACTTTAACAAATATAACATACCCCACACACCCATCCGTTCTCTCTTAACTTTTCCCTATCTTACATGGCCAAAATCAATATACAGCTTCACAGTACCACTCATACAATTAAACAGTTAAATGGCACCTCTAACAAAATGAAGATACACATAAACAGAAAATAAATATATAGAAAATAAATAATTAATAAAATAGAAAGATTTTCAAAAACAAGAATCCATTCCCTTCTGAGGGTCTAACACTATTGTGAATTTTTACGTATCCTATCTTAATTATTCCTCCTGTAGAAGCTCACCAATATCACTACTTCTTATGAAATCGTTAAATGATTTCCATATTTCCTCATAAACACCCAGTTTGTTTTTCAAGGTATATGTTATTCTCTCCATTGACATACATTGTGACATATTTTTAATCCAAGCGCCCATTGTAGGTGCATCGGATATCTTCCAGTTAAAAGCAATCGAAACTCCAGATTCTTACTATTTATGATATCAATATTTCTCAAATATGTGTTTTTATTTATAAGATACTTTCTGGTGAAGGGAATATCCCTGAGCAGTTCAAGACCTATTTTAAAACAAATTCTCAGGTCCATTCTTACTCAACCCATCAATCTCTACATCTTCATCCTCCTAAATTCCTCACTAGTAGAGGTCAATTTTCGATAAGATTTAGAGGAACCAAATTATGGAGTAGCTTTCCACTTCTATCAATAAACTGTTCATCTGTCAAATATTTCAAAAGTCGCTTAAAGGTTCATTTAATTGCTGTCTTGTAATTGCTTTCCCCCCATGTTGTCCATGTATCTGTTTTTATGTTTTTTATTTTTTTCCCACTCACAATGTTGTTTTGTTACGATTGCCCAGAAGCCTTTATAGATATTTAAATCAATATCCTCCTCACAAACACTAACCATACATTTCCACGCTACACACAAACACACACACACACACACACACACTTGTCTTTTTTGATATATTTACTGTATTGTTATTGTTGTTATTATATATATCTTGTCCTAATTGTTTGTTATCACTATTATGTAGTCATATTATTTCTTTATATTAATCTGGTCTCTAGGTGGAGGCTTCAGATAAGCCCACTGGGGTTTTTGCCTCTTCCTGCACTGTATATTATTATTCATTTTTTTTGTTATATTGTATATTCTTAAATTGTGATAAACAAATTAACAAATAAGAGAGACAGAAAAAATCAGTTGATTGATTATTAGATATTATGATGAGAACATAAACATTTTCGAGACCCGATTGTGTAGGTATGTTATTTTACTCTACAGGAGGAAATATACTGTTTAATAGTGATAAAGTTGTCTCACCCATCAATCTGATGTCATTCAGTTGTATATTGCTACACAAAATTGTTCTTTTGGTGAATGGGGGTAAAATTGATAACTGAGAAATTTCATGATTTTCAAAGTGGGGTCAACAAGGGCATTAAGAAAATTGCTCTCCAGGGCTCCTCTGGTTCACAAAACAAGCGCATGTCCGTGTTACTCACTCGACCACACTGCCCCCTACAGGCGTGTCACTGTATGGGGCTACTGCACGTCTCTCACGTCAACAATCAATAAGGTTAATAGTGTCATTTCCTGTATCTGTTCTATTTTATTGACCTATTTCTCCATTACATATTTATACATTGAGTTTACATGTTTTTTTGTGTATGTTATTTTGTCATGGTTGTGGTACTTTGTATTTATTGTAGGCCTATTGCTTTGAACCTTACTCTGATTTTATTATCAACTTACCCCATCTCTTGGGTGATGTATCATCGTTCTACATTGGGTTTTTTGGGGTGGAAAACATGAAAAACTAAAGAAAGAAAGAAAATACGTGATCCAAATGCCTGTAGAGTTGTTTCTCTTTGGTTCATAAATATGACTTTCTACACAGTGGACACAAAATGAAGTAACACAGCTTGCTGATTTTATTTCACATTTGATTTGTAAAGTCGATTTCCACTGAAAAATATACAATAGAAATATGAATAAAGAAAGAATATTGCTTCCAAAAATACTGCTACCAAAAAAAAGGAAAATTTGAGAAAATGTGTTTAATGAGGAAATTGATTTTCAAATGATAAATATCAAAACTACTTTGTACTTTCAATTTCCACTTTCAGTTCCATTCTAATTTCTATGAGGACGTTACTCCTATTTCCAACCACTAGAGGGCGACATCGACCTGAATACATTGGGGCCACTGTTTTTATGCATAATTGTATATTTATATATATTTGTTTAACAAATTGTCAAATTTAACAAATTTAAACTCACTGCAGTAGGGGTGCATGTAAATGTATAATTTCAGTTTTCCAAATGGAAGACAAAAGTAGTATCCTACTTAAAAATACAGTTAATCTCTGTGTTTTAGGCCCGTATGATTACTGTACTATAGCACATCAGCACTGTTTTTGTTGCCTTTGATGATCAGTCAATCAATCAATTGTATATGTTTCATATGTAATCAAATAAGGTACAATTCCAGATAAATGTAATCCCGCCAGTTCCCTCAAATTGTGCATTTAAGAGTGAATAGGAATAGGGAATAGGAATGTTATGGACGAACCACTCTTCAATAAGTCTAACATTACTCAAAATACACACATTTAAGTTCAAGATTCAAGATTCAAGATGTTTATATAAGTTATAAGTTATATTACAATTATAAAAGGAAATACTTTGTACAAGGGCATATTAAGAACATATACATATCAGGAAGCATGAATATACATATATAAGAAATACTTTGTACAAGGCATATTAAGAACATTTACATTAAGAACATATACAGTATAAGATATATTTTTGTGTGAGAAGGTGTCGTATGAATTATCTATTTAAAAGTCTGATGGCCTGGGGGGGGGGGATTTGAATACAAGTAACGTGAAAGAGTATATATATTTATATTTAAAATCAATTTGCTCATTAAACACATTCTCTCAAGTTTTTTGTAGCAGTATTTTTGAAGCAATATTCTTTCTTCATTTCTATTGCTATTGTATATTTTTCAGTGGAAATAAAGACTTTAAGTGAAATTTTGTGTCCACTTTGGATCATGTGTTTCTTTTTTTTCTCCTTTTCTCTACTTTAGATTTTTTCCTCAAACATTTAAATCAAAGAGTAAATATTTATATATAACATCCTTAACAAATACAAACATAAAAGACTAAATACGTAAGTAAACAGGACGTAAGAGGGGGGGGAAGAGAGCAAATCCTCCTCGGCTGCCTATTGGTCCAGAAATATGGAATCAGATGACGTAGTAGTTCCGGTTCCTCGCTCCTCAGAAAAGGTAACTCTCGGTCATTTCTGTGTTAGACACACGACTGACCCGGTTTCCCTCCACTGAAGGTAAGAAAGCATCCAGCCTGTTGGATAAAGCAGGGTATCACTCTCTAGCTGCTCACTGTAATCTCATTACTGCCGTGTTTATCCGTGTGTAGATTTAATGTTAAGGTTAATGTTGTGTTGGTGTTTAGCCACATCCTCAGCAGCTATAACGTTAATGAGCTCGATGATGTGAGGCTGTACCAGCAACCAGCGTGGCGGCTTTTGTCATCATTTCATCCGCCACCGTGCTCCTCAGCCATTGTCAGATAACCTCTAAACAACGTCTCCATAAGGAGGTTGAATTATCAACTCACAAGTCAGGTCATTTTTATAATGATTATAATGATACATTCTGATTTAGTGGGATTCATTTAAACATAGCTTTCGTGTTATAAGACGTTGTTGAACATGAAGTTGTGTAAAGTAGAAACAACCATGCAGTTGCTCACACTGAATTTGAGGCATTTCCTGGTATATAGTGGTAATTTATGTGGCTTACATTGGCAATATCCGTCCAAAATGGCCATAGAAATAACTAATATTGTGATGAGTGTACTCCCAAATCATATTTCACAACAAAACACAACAAAATGATATATATGGTTTTAAAAAACCCACTAAAAGAACATTACTTAACAAGAAACTGTAGTAATTAATAAGTATTCTTGGGTGTGTAAGGGTATTATATGGGCATTCCATGTTAAATGTTAAATGATGATATTTATCTGTTAGATCATGATAGATTCAGTCGGAGCCGCTCTATTTTCTTTGTGTTTTAGTTCTTTAAGTTGTTTTATTTACAGTTGACTGTGTATTACGTTGTGTTATGTTAGTCTATGATGAGTAGTGTGAATGTGTATTTTTGTGTATTGTCACCATGTAAACTATGTGGACCCCAGGAAGAATAGCTGCTGCTATGCAAAAAGCTAATGGGGATCTAAATAAACAAATAAACCTCAAGGAAATGTTGACTACTACTGGGTTTCCAGTGTTAACACACGTTATCAAGTCTGATCCATCAGGTTGGGTTTATCACACCATGCCATCTTCATCAAGACACGCATAGCGTGATGATGATTGCAAATGAACTACTGTTATTTGAATTTTTCTGTGGTTAATTCAATTTACATAAACAAAGTAGTCACTGAGCTATGTTACACAGCCTCTGTATTATAGTGAAGGGAGTGTCTGCTACTTATATGCGGTTATTATACAAGAATGTTTTCTGGTTTGCTACTGTTTGCCTCATTGAACTGAACTCCACCATCCTGCTTAAGGCCCAAGCAGAAGTTATAGCGGCATCACAATCTTTATTTATCTTCTGGAGTAAAGCCAGATTGTTTTTTTCTTTAGATATACAGACGTGTGTGTGACGTGGATTGGAGCTATGATTCACTGGAATTTGAATGAATCACCATGTGTGTAAAGCGAGGATAGGGATGGAAGGTTACTTCAGTACATAACTGTCTAACTTTTTATTTATCATGAAGTAGTCAATGGAGCTGAGTAGACACATAGTCATGTTAATACCCACACTTTTTCCGACCGCTGTAAGTGTTCAGTTTCATTCCTCCTCTTCTTCCCGGCTGGTGTGGGCGTTATTTACTCTGATGAAAACTAGGAAAAAGTGCAACATTTACTTTAATCAGTGATATCTCCCTTTGTCTCCCTGATGTTGAAATCTAGTTGAAAGTATTCAGTTTTGTCAGATTTAACTCCTTCATCTACCCTGCACTCACTGTGAGGTAGTAGTGAGCTGAGCTTGTCCTAGAGTGACCTTTCGCAGAACACTGAGTGGGGTGAGCTCCAAGAGTATTGTCATTGGTTGTCCTCACAGGGTTGTGGTCATTGGACAGTGGTCAGTCTGATCAGAGGGTCTCAACACTGCTTCGCTCCTTCGTGACGTCTCAGATGACGCATCCTTTATTGTTCACAGGCAGACAGTTTGAACACTAGAAGGGAGGGCACTTTCATATTTGAAACACGCCCTCCTAGGAGGTGTCACATATATAATTGAGCATTGAAAGCTGACAGACACACAGAGGCTGTGTGGTACAGAGTAAAAGAAGGAGGTGAGTCTCTGACAAGTGTAGTTCTTTAGCCAGCAAAGCGCAATCTTCCTGGGTGTAAGAGGAAGTTATAAAGGGATTGATTTAAATGACTTTCAGATACAGATGGTTGATAGCCTTTAGTAGGTAGCTGACTTCTTTGATGCACGAACAACTATTTTGTAAGGGTTCTGGGGGGTTTTTTGTGAGAAGTTTGCCACCAGACGCACTTAGTTAACTTCCTCTTCCAGACAGCTGTTGGCACGGAAGAGGAACCCTGATGACTTTCTTTGCTCTGATTCTTTCTTTTTTTACATGTAAAATGAATTATTTCACATGTGCTTGATAACTTTCTCTGATGGTATTTTCTGTTTTATTCCAACTCTAGGTGTAACATTTGGCGGACAGTGGACCAAAGCTTTTCATACTACAGTTGTGGAATTCTACTGTTTTTTTTTTCATTCCGAGGATTCCCGTCTGGTACACCTGAAACATTAATAAAACTAGTCTGAAGACCTGCTTCTGCATAGTTCCCTTCCATAAGTACAGGATGGGCCTCCAGTCAGACTCTTCCCTCCAATCTATCCTCCTGTTTCCAGTCCACCTTGTGGTATGGCTGTACTCCGTACTGTCCTTCCTTCCCTGGTACTACATCACCGGTGCCGGGGAAAGAAAAGCTCTGTCCAAGCGAACAAAGGCCCGTTCCACTTCGGGCTGTGCGGAAGGGCCGTACCGCTGCGTGGACCACTTTGATTCCTTGGCCAGGGAGGACTTCCCAGGCAAGGACACACTGGATAAGCTGTTTGAGCATGCTGTGCAACGCTTCGGACCACAACACTGTCTCGGCACCAGAGATTTACTGAGTAAAGAGAATGAGATTCAACCTAGCGGTAAAGTATTTAAAAAGGTAAGGATTCCAATTCCTATATATGTATATTTTTTGTGTGAGAGATGCTTGTGAGGACAGAGATGTCTGATGACTCTTTCTCCTGCTAGCTGATCTTGGGGGAGTACAGATGGCTCTCCTACAATGAAGTGGACTCTGTAGTCAGTCAGTTTGGCAGTGGACTGGCAGCTCTGGGGCTGCAGCCCAAAAGCAGTATTGCAATCTTCTGTGAAACCAGAGCGGAGTGGATGATCACCGCCCAGGCATGTTTCAGGCGCAACTTCCCATGTAAGTACATTATGTACAGTACAGTAGTGCAGGATGTTATGTAACAAAGTGTGAATAATATAAACACCAGCCAAATGCTGGTAAAATATGCAAGTGGCTGCTAGATTTGCTTCACTCACCAGCCCAAAAAAACAATGGTAATCTATTGAGTGGCTGGTAGATTATGGATTTATGGAATCTACTAGCCAAAGTGGCAGGTGGAGAAAAAGTTAATTTCCAACCCTGAATATAATAACTGCTTTATGTTGTAACTCACTGAGTGTTTTGTATTCATAACAGTGGTGACATTCTATGCCACACTGGGAGAGGATGCGATCGCATTTGGACTGAACGAGACTGGAGTTACACATCTAGTTACCAGTGCGGAGCTGCTTGAAAATACACTGAAAGTGAGTTACAGCACACAGAACAGCTCCCTCCGATTTCAATAGAAGCAATGATCAAGGTCATGAAACAGCTTGTCTATCTATATAAACTAAGGCTGTCAATCGATTAGAATATTTAATCGCGATAAATCGTTAATTTATCACACATTTTTTTATCTGTTCAAAATGTACCTTAAAGTGAGATTTGTCAAGTATTTAATACTCTTATCAACATGGGAGTAGGCAAATATGCTTGCCTAATACAAATGTGTAATATATATATATATATATATATATATATTATACATTTGGCCATGACAGTTTTCCTCGCCAAATTACTGCAACTTTGGAGCGTATATTTAGCCTCCTTCGTGACAAGCTAGTATGACATGGTTGGTACCAATGGGTTCCTACGTTTTTTTTAGTTTTATATGATACCAGTATTCCCTCTAGCTTTGAAAACTGAGCCTGCTACAACCTTAAACATCGCAAATTGCGTTAATGCGTTAAAGAAATTAGTGGCGTTAAAACAAATTTGCGTTATTATCGTGGTAAATTTGACAACCCGAATATAAACATTTTCAAACTTGACAACATAAACGTTCTAAATGAGCCCCTTTGTATTTCCTGTTGCACAGTTTATTAATGCAGCAGCTTAGAGGAAGTAAACATGGACCAAAGCTGTTGCCCTAGCAACAGAATGGCAATGAAAAGATCTATAAGTAGCTCCAATAGTCATCATCAGATGACGCACATTAAATACTGTACATCATTTCATTAACATCAAAGCTGGTATGGGTAACCCAGAAAAATAGTGTATTGTCTGCAGCCACGTGGATGATGTAATCCTTTTACAGCGCACAGAAACAACAATGATCAACCTATGGTCATGAACCAGCTGGTCTGTCTATATCAGTAGCTCCAATAGTCATCATCAGATGACGCACACTACAAACTGTACATAATTTCATTAACATTACAGCTAGTATGGGGCACCCAGAAAAATATAGTGTATTGCCTGCAGCCACATGGGTGAATGAATGAACACAGTGTCTGTTGAGATGTATTTAATTAGGAAACATGATAGTCTGTTACTAATGAATGGTGCTCAGCCTTACAACATAATTGAAGCTGGTGTGACTTTCTATATGAAGACAGATCAAATTCCTTATGGAAGTTGTTTTCAACACATTATGCTTGTAAAGCCATTTTTAAATGAAGTGCAACAAAACGTGGATAACATCTCAAACGACCATTTTCGATTCCTAACTTCTTTTAATGGGTCTTCCAGTAGTTCCAGTGGATGATTTTTTTAATTTACAGATCAGGTTGCTGCAGGTTATAAATATGACGTCAGCAATTATGGAGCTAGAAATGAATCTTATTTATAAATGGGAATCATGTGATTGGGCATCCTGTTGTAATAGCGTCTTTGTCCTCGTTTCTGTCCAGAGTGTGCTTCCACAGATCCCAAAACTGAAGCACGTGATCTACGTGGACCAGAGGAAAATAAGCACAGAAGGCTTCCCAGCAGGTCTGTCCACCCACAGCATGCAGGACGTGCAAGAGCTGGGCGCGCTGCCTGAGAACAGTATGTATTTGTCCGAATCACCTTCGTCAAATTCTGGGGTTAAAAACCTCACACACGCATACACACATAGTACAAGGCAATAACTGGTTGTTTGGCTTTCAGTGGAGAGGGAAATTGTGAAGCCCCAGCCCTCCGATATGGCCGTGGTGATGTATACCAGCGGCTCCACAGGCCGACCCAAAGGAGTCATGATCGTCCACAGTAACCTGATTGCAGGAATGACAGGCCAGTGTGAACGCATCCCTGGACTCGGGTGAGTTTCAGTATTAGTCAGTATACGTGATCTAGTGTAACTCAGTTTGCACAGCTGGATTTATTTCATCATTCTCCAGCCAGGGTTCAATTTACCCCAACTTCAGAACTCTTGCTGAATAGAACATTTCTCCAGTGTTCTTTTGTCTATTCCAACTAAAACAATATTGGCTTTAGCCCCTTTTCGACCATAGCAACTCTGCCCCAGAACTAGGAACCTTTTGAGGAACCCATTGCATTTCGACCGCAGGAACCAGGGTCTAAATTATGTTCTGATGACATTTTCTGGGGCATTTTTACCCCCCCAAAAATGCCCTAGTCGGGGTAGTACTTATTATTAGTTATTCTCAGATGGATATCGCTGTTTGTTGTGTGTAGAGGTGCGTGTGTGTACAGTAGTGCCGCAGTGGCACTGTCCCGGGCACTGAAATGGGGGAGATGGAGACAGACGCCGCGCCGCACCGCAAAGCTTTGAATACTTTTGAATATTTCTCACCGAAGCTTTGAAGCCCAACAACCCTAGTTGAAAGTTTAGTTAGGCTCAACAAAGAAATAAAATAAAATAAGAATAAAATGGAATCATCAGCAATAGTCACAACCCGGTGAATTGAACAATTACACATACTCATACTGTTATATTTGTTACACCATACTTATTATTCTTGACCATTCCTCTTCCAGGTATATTGTTATTGGGGACCAGTCACTTACAAACACATCAAGAGTACTTCTTAACACATGTGACAGTCTCTCCAATGGCAAAATAGACACACGGTTTTCATACCATGTTACAATATTAGGGGGTTCCAACCATTTTTTATAATATTGTGAGGCGTGCAGCATACAAAGCGACTCTAAGAATGCACCTGTACCTACGTTCATAATTAGAGTCTAATCCCAGTACAATTATGTGGATTTAGAGGTATATCTATGCCAAATACTTTCTTAATCTCACTTTAGACTGACAGCCAAAAAGTTACAATTTTAGGGCATGACCACATAAGATGATTATATGTGCCACAGCTATTTTTCCATTTTAGACATAATGGGGAGCATATAGACATAGTCATATTTAGATCAAATAGCTGGGGTTACAGGTAGTCTGTGAATAATCTTATATTGGGTCTCATTATTAGAAGGTGTCATTTTCTTTGCATTCAATAAAATGTTTCGCCACATGTCGTCATCATCAAGATGAGACCCAAAATCTTCCCCCCAAGATGTTTTACTATTGCCAGTCGGAATGTTAACAAACGTTATATGTTATAAATATAGCTTAAAGCTTTCTTCCTTAGAGAAGAAGCTTTCAATAGTATATTTTTCAAGTGATAACTCCTAAATTGTAAATAGCGGAAAAATTGTGGTTGAGGAAGGTAAAAATTCATACCTTTGTATTTCATTCATTACATCCAGCGTTCGTCTCTTCTACTAAGCAGCAGTAAATGTCGTCACAGTGAGATAAAACCCAAGGTTTATTTTTTCAACACGTTTGTTTAGATGAGGCACGCTGAACTACGGGCTGCAGAGTGTGTTTACAGTACCCCTGTGACAACCAGCAGCTCTCGTCCCACGTCATGTTGCTTTTTCATACGTCAGCAGGCTAATTTGCCTAATCTTCGCATGTCTTTAGATCGCTATGGAAACGCAGACAACAGTGCGCTGAAGGAGCCTTTTAGTTTCTTGAAAAGTAGTCCCAAGACTAAAATTACCAGGTACTTCTTGGTGGAAACAGGGCTTTAAAAAAATGAGAAGACAACTGTAGAATGTTTCATGAAAAATGACGCCGGGACAGGCTTCCAGGAGCAGCTATATAGAGGTGTACAGGGACATTTTTGACACTGTGTTATCGATATTCGCAAGCTGTGAACCACAATCAAAGATGCTTGGTGTGATAATTTTAAACGGAAACCATGTAGTAGCTGCTGGCCCTAACCTTTTACTTTCTCTTCTTGTGTTGTGGCAGGCCTAACGATACTTACATAGCCTATCTCCCCCTGGCTCATGTTCTGGAAATGACCGCTGAAATCTCCAGTGTCACATATGGCTGTCGGATCGGCTACTCGTCCCCCCAGACACTGTCGGACCAGGTAATACCCGGCACCACCAACACCAGGTTGTGTTGTATTTGTCATGCTATATTTCTTTATAACACACCTAGGTGTGGTTACTGATATGACATTGTTGCCATCAGCTTACTCATTGTTGCTGTTTAATGTAATCAGTGCCTTCTTTTCCCTTTAGTCCACTAAGATAAAGAAAGGAAGTAAAGGAGACTGCTCTGTGCTCCGACCCACCCTGATGGCAGCTGTGCCGGTAAGAATCCTACTTAATATCATTCCTCTGTCCATCACTCACTACTCTGTTCTCCTTCTTTCTGTTTGCTCAGTTTTACACACATTTTTTTACCCTACTCATCCTCAAATGTATACATTTTTTTCTCCTTAAAAGGAAATCATGGATCGCATCAACAAGAACGTGATGACCAAAGTGCAGGAAATGAATTTCATTCAGAAGACGCTGTTTACACTGGGCTACAAATATAAACTGGAGCAGATCAAGAGGGGCTATGACGCACCACTCTGCAATGCGTAAGAAAGAAACCACCGTTTCTCCTTGAGTGCCCTTTAGAGATGTGGTTGTGGTTGTTTGACTTCAAATCGAACGCTGTGTTTGCAATCTGTCTTGGCAGCCTGTTGTTCAAGAAAGTGAAGAGACTTCTGGGAGGACGGGTGAGGATGATGTTGTCCGGAGGAGCCCCCCTGTCCCCTGCCACTCAGAGATTCATGAATGTGTGTTTCTGTTGTCCAGTGGGTCAGGGCTACGGGCTCACTGAAACCTGTGGAGCAGGCACCATCACAGAGGGTAAGATGAGAGTGAAAGAGTAAAGTAGGAAGACACTGTAAAGATGAGACTGAATAAGTATCTTATTAAGATATCATGTCTTGTTATACAGTTGTGGACATCAGCACCGGTCGCGTTGGAGCTCCTCTTATATGCTGTGAGATCAAACTGCGGGACTGGGCTGAAGGTACGGTTGAATAACCTGTTGGTACACGCTGTACTTACAGTGCGGAATGAGAAGTATTTTTTAATCACAGGGTTTATTTTAATACTATATCTCAGGTGGCTACACCAGCAAAGATGAGCCGAACCCAAGAGGCGAGATCCTGATTGGCGGCCCCAACGTAACCATGGGTTACTACAGGCAGGAAAGCAACGATAAGGACTTTTTTGTGGATGAAAAAGGTCAGAGATGGTTCTGCACCGGAGATGTGGGAGAGATCTACGCAGATGGTTGTCTACAAATAGTCGGTGTGTATATTTGTTCTCTAATTTATTACTCAGGCCCATGGCTGTCATCTGATAGCGCTTGTAAAAGGAACACCATACATACTTAATTTCACAGCACTGATCTGCTGTCAATGTGGTTCTTACACTGACAGGGAAACTGTTTGTTCTTGATAAAAGAGCACTGTTGTGAACAGAATTTTCCTACCCTCATTTAGACCGCAAGAAAGACTTGGTCAAGCTGCAGGCCGGGGAATACGTGTCTCTCGGTAAAGTCGAGTCTGCTCTGAAAAACTGCTTTATCATAGACAACATCTGCGCTTACGCAAACAGGTAAGTTAAGCCTTCATTTATTTAGGGAAAGTTAAAGACATACATGTAATATCTAACCGTTGTCGGTTGGTTTAAGACAAAGTGGCAATATTTTTCTCCGTTTTCTGTGTGTTCTGTTATTGGCTGGGGGGCTATACCACCATGTGGGGCCAAAATTCTGTTTGCAGATTGCCAGAAACGCCCAGAGCAAAGCCAAATAATAAGAAAAGAGTAAATACAGGCAGAGGGCTACAGGGTCTCTGCAGAAACGGACACTGCCACACACTTCTATTGGGTCAAAAGTGATGATTGAGAGGGAATATTTTTGTATCAGTCTAAACGTTGTTTTTTAGGAAATTCTTGCATATTAAACCTTTTTAAAGTCACAGGAAATGTGATTTGCGCTTCTTCCATATCAACTATGTAGCAAAACGCAAAGCATTTAAAGTTACTGAAAACTTCAAATGACAACTAAATGTCACTGTTGGCTTTTCACACAAACGTCCAGAAGCCAGGGCGGTGTGGGCGGTTACCTACAGTTAAGGAAGTATGTGAAATCCTTCCTCCCAGGTTTTGCCACAGTTAAACCAGATGAACTTGATCAGTGTCTCAGGTTCGGTAAGCATTTCTCACTTTTACAATGCCTTTCAAAATACCTTCTACAGATATAAAGAAAACTTGGGAAGAGGGATTAGGTGTAAACATATCAACTGACCTATGGAAAAAAACAACTGAGACTTATCCATATATGTTGTTCACAGATCGCATTATTCCAAAGACAAACTTCACACATTGTTTTCAGATGTCTCACCTCTGTGTGATAAATGTCGGTCAGCTGAAGCCACTCTTTCACGTAGCTATGCATTCTACTCCAAACTACAACATTTCTGGATAGATAGTTTTGGGTTAAAATCATTCAGCTTTGATTTCTCAGAGCCGATGGCAGACAACATACATAGATAACACTTATGAAGATACAAATTCCTCCATTTTTAGTTTTTTGTACCTTTTTAAAGGTATAATATGTAGGAATTAAAAAAAAAAAAACAATGTGAAGAATGATAAAAAAAATTCCCTCTCAACCATCACTTATGACCCACTAGAAGTGTGTGGTAGTGTCTGTATCTACAGAGAACCTGCAGCCCTCTGGCTATATTTTCTCTTTTTTTCTTATTTTGCTGTGTTCGGGATGTTTCTGGGCTTCAGCAATAACGTGTTATTTCTCTGATTCACTGCTTTGTTCTCACTAACGCCGCCCCCTCTCTTCAATCACGCTATAGCTCGCTCCACCATCGCTCGTCAAGTACATTTGTGCTTTTGTTAATAACTCCCAAATATTTCCTCCATTCTTGTATGCAAATCCACTGCAGCAGTTGGTGATAATGCACCCTCCATTAGAGCTTGCAAATATGGATGAAATTACATGATAATCATGATTTATTTTTTTCATTATGGATGAATTTCACTATATTTGCTCACATACCACATTAAACCAACTCATATGCATTATGTCAAATTGTGTGGTAATACCAAGGGACATAATACAATGTAACTTAAATATTCATTACATATAGAAGATGTAAAAGATTAAAATGTATCAATATTTATAACTATGATCATACGGTGGGGAGTTTGTTTATATTGTGAATCCATATACACCATATAGAAAGCTTGAGAAACTGTCTTCCACCTAAAAAAGTGATTTACAGTACGATCCAGTCCGATTCATTCCTTGAATACCAACCACGAAACTTGACATGTGATTTTGTTTTTCATACCTAAAAACATACTGTGATATACATTATTATATTCACATTATCCAGTCCTTATATTTAGTTAGAGATGTGTATTTTTTAGGGCAGCCAGTCAATTAAAATATTTAATCGTGATTAATCGCGTGATTGTCCATAGCTAATTGTGATTAATTGCAAATTATTTGCACATTTTTTATTTATTCAAAATGCACCTTAAAGGGAGATTTGTCAAGTATTTAATATTCTTATTAACGTGGAAGTGGGCAAATTCGATTGCTTTATGCAAAAATATGTATATATTTATTGTTGGAAATCAATTAACAACACAAAACAATGACAAATATTGTTTGCTCAAATCATAACATGGCAAACTGCAGCCCAACAGGCAACAACAGCTGTCAGTGTGCTGACTTGACTATGATTTGCCCAAAACTGCATGTGATTATCATAAAGTGGGCATGTCTGTAAAGAGGAGACTCGTAGGTACCCATAGAACCCATTTTCATTCACATATCTTGAGGTCAGAGGTCAAGGGACTCCTTTGAAAATGGCCATGACAGTTTTCCTCGCCAAATTAGTGCAATTTTGGAGCGTATATTTAGCCTCCTTCGTGATAAGCTAGTATGACATGGTTGGTACCAATGGGTTCCTACGTTTTTTTTAGTTTTATATGATACCAGTATCTTCGCTCTAGCTTTAAAACTGAGCCTGCTACAACCTTAAACATCGCAAGTTGCGTTAATGCGTTAAAGAAATTAGTGATGTTGAAACAAATTTGCGTTATTATCGCGGTAAATTTGACAACCCTAATATAAATATGTTCAAACTAGACAACATAAACATTCTAAGGGAGCCCCTTTGTATTTCCTGTTGCACAGTTTATTAATGCAGCAGCTGGCAGGAAGTAAACATGGACCAAAGCTGTTGCCCTAGCAACAGAATGGCAATGAAAAGATCTATAAGTAGCTCCGGTAATCATCATCAGATGACACACATTAAATACTGTACATAATTTCATTAACATCAAAATGAAAATGGCCATGACAGTTTTTATAAATTTGGAGCATTATTTAACTTCCTTTGCGACACGCTAGTATGACATGGTTGGTAACCATGGATTCCTTAGGTTTTGTAGTTTCATATGATGCCAGTATCTTCACTCCAGCTTTAAAAGGAATTTGCGTTAGTGTGTCATTATTGCAGTAATTTTGACAGCCCAAGTATTTTTGTGTCATTAATTTGAACAAATTTAGTCATCACAGTACCGTAACTTCATCGTTACCCCATTTGAACATGATATTTAATATTGTACAATATATATTGTATAAACTAGTCCCATCCTGGCCTTCTCATGCTAACAATTACTGAAGATATCCCAGTAATAGTAGTTGCATGTTTTTCAACCTTCCCAGTTTAGATGTTGACCTTTATGTCGCCGTCCCTCTTCTTTAATTTTTTCACTTTCACACATCAAAATCCAGCTTCTGTCAGCACCTCCTTTCTCACTATTTCAACTTTCAGTTCTGCATTTTGGATGCCATGTCTTTAATGACTTCAACTGCAATATTTCAGCAGCGAGCATACGTATACATTTTTTCTGTGGCCTTTTATCAACAGCTTTTATTGTTCATCCTTTCAGTGAGCAGAACTACGTGATCAGCTTTGTCGTTCCCAACCAGAAAAGGATGATGGACCTGGCCAAACAGAGAGGCATTGTGGGAGAATGGGAGGAGATCTGCACTCACCCCGACATGGAAAGAGAGGTTCTGAAGGAGATCAAGGAGGTTGCTGCTAACAGTAAGAAATGACCACGTGTTTTCACGATATTGTGATATGGCTGTACTAATTAGAGGCAATCTTTTTCTTCTTCCTAAGTAGTCTGCCTTCCCATGCATGAAAATAAAGCAAACTTTGCACATAGGTCCAGTCTTATGCTTCGTCAACTGGCTTTGTGGGCAAATAGTCCTGATGGTGGCGCTACAGCAACCGTCTAAAGTTTAAAACTTTTAAAATTTATAGCAAATCAGCCGTTTCGAACTTTGCAACTTCCACCAAATTTCGGCCCAAGTGAGCAAAAATTATCAGACGCTTCAGCCTGGCAGGAATTATGAAGTCCATCGCTCTGTTTTTCTCCTGCCACATTTTTTGCTCAATTGACACCAAACTTGCTACGCTGCATCTTCAGACTGTCCGCCACAAACGATCCAGACGTTTTTTTGAATTATCAAAAATCAAAAGTTTTAGTGCAAACAGTACTGTACAAAGCTACTACAAATTATTGCTATATAAAGCTCCAATGTTCATGAAAATAAATGATAATGATTTTGAGGTGACAGTAGATGCAGGGTGGTAAATTTCAGAATTTTATCGCCAAACTATATTTTTGACTGTATTTTGAATTCTATTCTCATGTGAACCATTGCAGTCAATGGAAATCAGGAATATTCAAATATCAGTTTGTAACTAATGGAGCAATCCATTTTTATTACACACACACAGCGGTGCAGCACCTAAAATTATCTTTACTTTTATGCGTACTTCTGTCCTTATCTCTGCCGATACATGTTCTATATGCTATGTACCAATATTTTAGTAGTAAAGAGCACTATTCATTGTACTATACTGTGATAAATGTGGTTGAGCATCACTGTTCTCTTCACCTTTCTTCCATATATAGTTAAACTCCAGCGATTTGAGATTCCAGTGAAGGTACATCTGAGTCCAGAGCCGTGGACGCCTGAGACAGGTCTCGTCACAGATGCATTCAAGCTGAAGAGGAAAGAGCTGAAGAACCACTATCTCCACCACATAGAGAGAATGTACGGGGGCAAATAACTCTGCTCACTTTCACCCAAGAGTCTCCATTGTAACCGTAACTACTGTAAATACTCTTCCCGGTGACACCCAGTAGGATTTCTATGCTGTTTGTGTACCACAGGCGTCCAAATGAAAATGTCTTGAACAGAAAAGCTGGAGCTGTAGATAGTTGTAGTTGTTGATCCGTGTGTGCTGCTTTCTATTTTTGTGTGTGTAGGAGTTTTGATTGTCAAAAGAAATGCACTCAAGTGGCAACTCTTATTCCACGATAAACGGTCCGAGACCATTACAGCACTCAACTGCCATCCACTTAAACATGCTGGCACTCAGTTTGTAGCTAATAAAAAAATACCACTGTCCTCCATATGTTGCTTTGTTGTTACTTCCATTGAATATATTAACAACTGTAATCATCACGGAGGTTCATATTGCTCTTTTTGTAAAGTTGGAGTACTGATGTTACTGTGCCTTCAG
Source organism: Sebastes fasciatus (assembly GCF_043250625.1). Lineage (NCBI taxonomy): Eukaryota > Metazoa > Chordata > Actinopteri > Perciformes > Sebastidae > Sebastes > Sebastes fasciatus. Next base: position 10,664,832 of record NC_133804.1, on the reverse strand, counting down.
TCTGCAGTACTTGTGTAGTCAAGCAGAAGTTGTGTATAAAAAAAAAATGGTTTACACATTTGTTACCAAAATGGCTTAACTGCCATGTTAATGTTTACTTGAGGAAAAATATTTCCACCCAGATATACACCGACATGGATCATATAGAATAAAACATACTCGTGGTCATGTCTGCTTATCCACCTATTTTTTTTGTTTTATTTATGCTTTTTGCTATTGTGTCAATTGCTTCAGAGAGTAAGACCAAAATGTGTTCACATAAATGACTCAGGAAGATAAGCAAATGTTTAATATATTAAATCGTTGAATAGTTGGGAACTTGTATAGAAAGCCCTTTTGTTAAAATTCTCATGGGCAGTGTATTTATTTAAGAGCGAGCACGGTTAGCTACTAACCAACTGCTTAAAATACTTATTAGCATTAGTTAGTCAGAACTGGCTGTAATACTGTGTATTTTACCTCAGTTAATACTGTGTGTATTTTACCTCAGTTAATACTGTGTGTATTTTACCTCAGTTAATACTGTGCGTATTTTACCTCAGTTAACAGGTTAATGTACAATTTGGTATATGGTTCTATGAAGTGAAGTCTGTTCATTTTAATAGGGTTTTCTATGTATTTTCCAAGTATCGTGTTGATAGATTTGCATCATTAAAATTGTACAGACGCAGTCATTGACACTTGTCGACATTGTCGCTTTACGGTTGGTCATTTGGTGATCCTATTTGTATTTATTACTCCATTATGATCACATGCCTTGTGCAACATTTTAAGAATAAACATTTCTTTTCGTATTATGTGGTGTATGACATTTTTATTATTGTTACAAAAAAAGAAATAAACAAACTGCATCTAGATTATCACGAATGTATCAGTGTTCGTACATTTCGGAGGGGAAAAGCTGAGACGAGCGGAGCCTCAGCTATTCCAGTCTTGAAATCGAAAACAGTCGCTAGCAATCTTCCAAACAGGCTGGTCATTGTTGGGTGTCGCCTGAGCCGTCAAAAGAAAGTTCTGGTTGAAGAAACGCTGTTTGTTCCCTTCAAACTTGACCGTCCCACCAGTCACCACAAGCAGTGTAGTCTGACCTTGGGTTGCTTGCTCTGTGAATAAAGAAAGGGGAGATTGATGCTGGATTAATGCACCTTCACTAGAAGATTAATATTTTCCCTTTAATTTGAAAACATGCACTACATGTTAGTGATCTGCTTTATATTTGCACAGTTCTCCTCTACTCTAGTATCACCAATGGCACTTGAATATGTTTTTTAGTTTGAGATTGCCCCACTGACCGTGAACTGGCTGACAATCCAGTGTTTGAACTTGGAACTCGCTTGAGGGCAACGACTCGAAAAACTCGCCCAGGGCGTCCTGTCCTGACACAGCATTCCCATTCCACACCAAGGTCGCCTTGTCCAGGTAGAGTCGAGTCAAGTTCTGAGGCACATGAGTCAGTAAATCATTTATGAACAGCAATAACATCAACCGAAAGCAGAACATGTGCTCTACAGCCAGACCAATACTGTTTTTTTGGAGGTCAACACAGATATTGAGTCTTATTTTATATGGAAAATCTTACATTTCTTCTGTAATTAATACAGTAATTCTAATGGGGAAGCATCATATCCATATATGAAAGTGAAAAAACAAGAGAGCCTAAATCTATTGTGTTTATTAATGAAACAAAATACTTTGTGAAGTCATTGAAAAAAAACACGAAAGCCATAAAACTACTGAAAAACTTTGAAGATGACCTTTTGTTATAACATATAAGAAGTAGATTGCCCAGGATGCATCATGCTAAACAATCTTTTATAAGAGAATACATTTCTCATAGTTTGCTTACTCAAAAGTCCCCTGTAATCGTATTTGTTTTTATTATTTATTGTATTAAGATAAGGTAAGATAAGATATTTCTTTATTAGTCCCGCAGTGGGGAAATATGCAGTGTACAGCAGCAAAGGGGATAGTGCAAAAAACAAGATGCATCAACTAACACAGTAAAAAAAGAGCTAAACAAAGTAACAAAATATGAACCATTTCAATAGAAGGAAGTATAAAAATAGGAGCAAACAGTATATACAGTATTGACAATAAACAGACTATTAACAAATTTGCACAAGTGGAAAATGATATTGCACAGTGAGAATGAATGAATGAATGAATGAAATTCCAACTGAAAATATCAGGTTATTGTCAGTTTTTTTATGTGTAAGTGGTCTACTGGGAGCAGTGCTGGTTGTGGAGTCAGACAGCTGCAGGAAGGAAGGACCTGTGATAGCTCCTTCACACACTTTGGGTGGAGCAGCCTGTTGCTGAAGGAGCTCTCCAGTGCTGAGATGGTGTCCTGCATGGGGTGCCATCATCCTCCTCTCTCCCACCACCTCCACTGATTATATAGTTTACTTACTGTTACATTTTTCTATTAGATATGGTATATGTGATGATTACATTGTCAAAATTGTTGTCATTGTCCCATTCTTAATTTGTAATAATAATGTTATTGAATAATAACAATGTATTGATATTGATATACATTGCTAGGCAACAGCTTGGGTCCATGTTTACATCCTGTCATCTTATGTCATTCACATACAATACAAAAGGAAATCATCTGGGACACATTTGGACTGTTTTTTCTTTGGATAAGGTCCCATTAAATGTGTTGAGTTGTTAAGTGGGGCATTTTACAGTTGAAAAGTAAAACAGTCACTGCTCTCTGCTGACCAAACTATGTAATGACGACACTGTCCTGTTACCTCAAACACATCTTTGACAGCTTGGGACTGCAATTTCTCTACGATATATCCAATATGTCATACATTATAGCTCATACAAATGATTTAAAATAACTGGTTAGCTCTCCAAGTCAGAGAAGCAAACCAGACCATCTCTCACCCTTCTCTTCTTGTCCATGCAGTCGTAGTAAATGTTGACAAACTCTTCTGAATATCTGCACGACTGGTCCACATGGGTCCTGAAATCCTAGAGTGACAATCATCACTTAATTAAACGCTGATCCAGATCAGTCAAGTTGGACATAAAAATGCAACACATTGGAAACATGCTAATGTTAGCTTAGCTACAAAACAACAAGTTAGCTGGTTGATTTCAACACTGAAGTGTGGCGAAAGTTTCACACTTACCAACGTGTTCGCCATTAGAACAGATATAGTAATCAGTACGACACGGAATATACTGACTAACTATCAGATAGGATAGAGGAAGATATGTTCAAGCATAAATGTGGGAGGCTTTTCTTATTCAGCTAGCAGCCAAAGCAGCCATTGTGCCTCATGTGATAGTGATGTGTAGGTCGCGAACGAACCGGTTCAAAGAGCCGGCTCTTTAAAGTAACCGATAAGAGCCGAGTCCCGTCCGAGAACCGTTTTGTTTTTTTTCTTTAATTAATTCAAGGCAGAATGATAGGACAATCTTCTCTGCATCACGGGCACTCCATGCAGTGACTGTGACTGAATGTTGTGTTATTGACATCCGTGCGACCAATCAGGTGATGACAGACATGGATCATACCATCAAGCAGGGAGAGGCGCGGGTGCGCGGTGCGCTGACGGTCTACAGGTACAGAGCAGGAGGGAGAGGAGGAGAGAGAGAGAGAGAGGAGTGCGGTGCTCGAGTAGCAGACAAGATGAGTGACAGTCGGAAACGAAGCAGCATGTAAAATTATGGTATTCTGGAAGTTAGAAGGTTTAGTATAATTATATTGAACAATTTAAGTGATATATGTGCACACATACTAATCATAGGTCAAAACAGCGCTACATTTTGGCTGAATTATAAAAGGCAGAAGTGGTAAAACGAAGAGCCGTTTGGGAGCCGAAAGAGCCGGCTCTTCTTGGTGAGCTGAGCCAAATGATCTGACTCAGTAAAAAGAGCCTGATTTCCCATCACTACTCCGGGCACCAACTATACCTACCAAAGTAAAATATGTGTATGTTCGTTTAAATGCGATGAAGGCCATTGATAGCGTGGTTTCAATCCTCTAAACACATTTATATATATTCTATTTTTTAAGTGACTCAAATGGAAGAGTAACTGAACGAATAATAAAAACGACATGGCAAATCATTTTAATTTGAAAAGTAATGATAACCCATGCGGAAGTAGAAGTCATGATTTCCTGAGTCATTGCAAATAAACGGTTCAAACCAGAGAACGAAAACAACTCCTGAGCACTTCACTTAACGTTAGCTCCTGTGACATTTATTTTACATTTAAAGTATATTTAACCATGGCGGGTTCTGTATCAAATGTGGAAGTGTGTAATTTTGCTTATACGGGACAGTTTGAGAAATTAAAAGAGTGCATTCTGTCAGATAAATCGCTCGCCTGCAAAACGGACCAGGTAAGAATATGCATGTTGTTTGGAAGGCACCTTAATGACTTAATGCAAAGCTTCCACGTGTTCACCACCGTCATTCTGTCATTGCAGGACCGTAGGACCGCTCTGCACTGGGCTTGTTCTGCTGGACACACCGACATTGTGGAGTTTCTGCTTGACCTGGGAGTTGAAGTGAATCTGCAAGATGATGTAGGCTTAAAACAAGTTTTTATGCAGTATCTATTTATTAGTATTTATTTGTGTCCTTTCAGGTGTTGGAGGGATGACAGGTGACATGTGCACCCTACAATATGTTGTAGTCAGGGAATGAAATTAGCACCTGCCACCTGCCAAATAAAAGGGTAAATGTTGGCTATGGCAGATAATAATTTCAGGTCACCTGCCACCATGGCAGAAAAGGTTTTCCTTATATTAGGAAATATTATTTTTAAAAAGCAATTCTAAAGTCTAAATTAAATATATGTTAACACTTCATTTTACAGGTCCACAAATTTCATGATAATTAGCAAGTAGCCTATTTGAAATTTCTTTGAAATTTCTGCCAAATTACCCCAATATTTACCTCAAAATGTATCTAAAATTACTTTATCATAAACATTATTTAATAATCATATTCTGCTATTTCTCAATAGCTGGTAATTTATTTAATACATTTCCAGGAAAGGAATACAAAGTTAATTGATATGCTTTATTTCCATGTCTGCTGATAAATAGATAATAATTAGCATAATAACTTCTTTGAAATATCTTTAAAAACCTCCATGAATCATGACATCAGCTACCAGGTTACGTTAATGGAGACAATAACTCATTTGTCACTATTCGTTTTGGTTTTCCATCTCCGATGAGGTGCCTAGGGCCTAAGGGCCCTATTTTCAAGCCTAAGGGCCCTATTTTAACCAGTAAATGCTATTTTAGCACATAATTATTAAATCATGTTTATAATAAAGTAATTTTCGATACATTATGAGGTAAATATTGGGGTAATTTGCCAGTAATTCCACAGAAATTTTGAATAGTTTACTTGTTAATTATCACCTAATTACCGTGAAATTTGCTGACCTGTAAAATGAAGTGTTACCGAATATAGTCATGGATTAAGGTTACATGATATATTGCATAATTCTACAGTCTGGTACCACTGACTCAGTGTTTACAATTTTAAAGCGTTCTACCTAGATTTCAGAAGTGGCAGACAAAACAATTGTGTGGCTAGTAGAAATGTTCAGTGACCTGCCACTGTGGCAAGTAAAGATTTAAACTTAATTTTAGACCCTGGTTGTAGTCCTAATAATACAGTAACAACCCAAATTGTGGCTTAACAACAGCATAGAGTATAATTAATACCTTTATGAATCTGTCTCTTTCACCCCTTGCACCTAGTAATTTTGTATTTACAATATCCATATAAAGAAAGTTTATATCATTTATTTTTTTCATGTAAACATGTAATGTGTATTGACATTTAATTTGATGCAATGGGGGCTATTTAAGTGTTATAATAATGTCAACATCATGTGTGAAAATGCCGTGATCTAGAATGTGAAGAGACACAATATGGAGTAATCTCAAAATGGTCCAGTTCCTTTTGTTTAGTGAATTGACTATGTGTGATGTGTTACTTCCCAGGCTTTGTGGACACCTCTTCACATTGCAGCATCTGCAGGCAGAGAAGATATAGTGACATCTCTAATATCTAAAGGAGCTCAGTTGAATTCAGTCAATCAAAATGGATGCACCGCTCTTCACTACGCCGCCTCTAAAGACCGATACGAGGTGAGGTTCCCAGGTTGCAGTAACGTTGGCTGATAATTTTATCTACATGATGCCAAAAGGCTGTACTATACACCTGTAGTCTTAAACGTGTATTATGTTTCTTTCATGTCTTTCAAGTAGCTCTATACATGTAATAGAAATTATGTTTTATTTATAGTAGTGTTATATTTCTAATATCTTGATCTATTTATTTCTACTATGTTTGTTTTTACTTTATTTATTTACATACTTTATTGTGTCAGTACATAATCCTTGATACATTTCCTTTCCTTTGTTATTTAAACATCTTCACACAAATGTTTTCATCAATTTTTATCTTTCACCTACAGATAACACAGCGTATACACAAACAAACAACAAAAAGCAAAAATATAAAATAAAATTAAAACAATAAAGTCAAAATAAAACGAAAACAGATCAAACAAAACGAGGGAAGGAAAAAAGGGAGAAAGGTTTCATTTGATTTCATTTCATTTGGAAACTATGTTGATAATTGATTAATCATTTAAGTCATATTTTAAAAATCGGTGTTGCTTTTCTATAATTAAGGTAGAATTACCACTTGGATAATACATGTACTGCAGGATAACATTGCTATCAACTTCTGCAATATTTTGGAATAGGTACTTTTAATTGTTTAGTAGAACCAGGCATTTACTATTAGAGAGCAACAGCACCATCTCAAAATAAGTTGCATATTCAATAGTAGCAGAGTAGTAGCATTATCAGCTCTGAACCAGAGGCTACTTTGTAGGGGAACGCCCATTGATACTCTTTTTGAGGGTTTACCCTACTGTACCATTTATTTGGAACCAAACCATATCCTGCATGATGATGATGAGGATGATGATATCAAATATTTCAGCATGATATGCTATAAATGTGTAAGCCATACAGAAAGTGAGCAACCCTACCTTTATCTTAAGACATTTTCCCTAACCATGCATTAGTGAGTTGTGAATAAAATAGAGTATGGGCCAAAGTTAGATTACTTTCTTATACAGAGGTAAAAGGAATTAATATTAAGATTTTTTTTTTGTTTTCTTTGGCATACAAGAAGAAAGTCAAGAGCGGTTTCTAGAGGATATTATAATAAAGGCTGGGCGATAATTCAATATGATAATTTATTGTCCTTCAATGGAATTGTATCGTGATGAAATCATCTATCGAGATATTGTGATACACAATTCCATTGTCTAAATTGATAACAAGCACATACTAACTCACATTTTTGTGAGAATCTGATCAAACTCAGTTAAATCAAACTATAATCTTAATCTGATTATTCTGTGTTTGTGTGCATGCATGTAAACATAGTCAGTGTATAGCTGGAAATATGTATTCATTTTTTTCTCTTGAAGCAAGGTCCACACAATGTTATTACTGACATGCATGGAAATCAGTCCCAGTGGTGGCACACTGCTACAAGGTGTTAATTATTTCCTATTTGGAAAGTTTAATGGGCAGTTTGACTGGTGTTTGTCAGGTCATGTATTGCAGAGAAAAAGAAAAAGACTGTGCTGTTTTTGCTGTACATCCCTCATCACTGCAGAGGGCGACAACATGCAGAAAATCACAAACACTACACATCTAAATTGTAAATGTCTTTCTTGAATGAAATGAGTAACTTTACATGGAATTCCATGATGAACTGTGGTGTGCCTCTGAAACCAACAGAACAGGATCTGAAAATGTGTATTTCACATAAATGGGAAGACACTGTATTAAAAATAGGTTTCTTGTCAATGACTTGTGGGTAACGCAGCTTTCACTCTTTATAGATCGCACTGCTGTTGTTGGAAAACGGAGCAGACCCCAATGTCAAGGACAAGTATGAGTCCACTCCCCTCCACAGAGCGTCTTCCAAGGGCAACCACCGCCTCATCCAGCTGCTCCTCAAACAGAGCGCCTCGACCAACATCCAGGACTCACAGGGCAACACAGCACTGTATGTGGGAATAAGTATAGTACACCATTGTGGCTGCTGGCACAAACATACAGCGGCATACTGTAGGTGAAATGAACAAACCCACCCTTAAAGCTGCAGTCGGTAACTTTGAGCAAATATGATAAAAATATATTCTGACAGTAGTGCATGAGACAGGTAATCTGTGAAAACAAAATCATCTGTGTCCTCCTGTGCTCATAATGGCATTTACAAGATTTCAAAGACTGGAGGAAAACAACCAATCAGAGCCGAGTAGTCTCTGCAGCAGCTATTAATCACAGCTCGCGAAACTCGCGCACTCCGATCAAACTGTCAAACTAGGCAGCGCTGATTGAATATGAATCAATATTCTGTTACTGTAATGCCTATTTCTCTCCTCAAATGTTTTCTGAAACATCTTGTAGTGTACTGTTTAGCTGTAACATGAGAAGGTTACTAAACAGTACACTAAAACAGTGTTTCAGAAACTTTTTAAAAATGAAAAAAAAAACCATCTCGACCCAATTCACAACAGACCTTTTCTATAAATTGTGAGAAGAGCGAATTTGTGTGTAAATTAACGAATTGAATTGGGCAAATATAGAGAAAGTCAAATATCACAATATTTTTGACCGAATACGTTGATATCGATATTGCAACGATATTGTATGGTTGACCATTGGTGCTTTCACAACATGTTTACACAATGAGATTTTTGATAAACAATCATCAGTAATGTGGATATAATGACTAAGTGTGTAAAGGCAAATAATAGAACAGCTAGAACAGTCTGGTAAGTTCAGAAAATTACATCACTTTACTCTGATGCAGCATTTAAAACCAGGAAAAGACAACATTTATGCCATATTATGATATTACGATATCCAAAATCTAAGACGACATTTTGTCTCATATCACGATATTGATATATGTAAACAAGTCATTTCGAAGAGATATGTTTGATAAATCACAACTTTGTTTTATGCCTGTGTTCTTGAAAACATACGCATGTTAAATACTTTATAAATGAAACCAAATCAATTCATTTTGACTTTCATATTAGATTCAGTGTTCGAATCTGGCTTGAGGCCCTTCTGTGTGGTGTTTGCATGTTCTCCCCGTGTTAGCGTTGGTTTTCTCCGGGTGCTCCGGTTTTTCCCCCCACAGTCCAAAGACATGCAGGTTAGGTTAATTGTTGACTCTAAATTGCTAGTAGGTGTGAATGTGAGTGTGAATAGTTGTCTGTCTCTATGTGTCAGCCCTGTGATAGTCTGGCGACCTGTCCAGGGTGTACCCCGCCTTCGCCCAAAGTAGGCTGCTTACAATATTGAAAATTTAAAAACAAAATGCATTGTTATATTTACAATCCTGCATGCATTTTTTTTCACCAGCCACCTGGCGTGCGATGAGGAGCGTGTGGAAGCAGCCAAGGTGCTGGTGGAACACGGGGCCAGCATCTACATCGAGAACAAGGAGGAGAAGACCCCCCTCCAGCTAGCCAAGGGCGGCCTGGGCAACATACTTCGTCGGATTGTGGAGGGATGATTCATTCACTGACCCGCAGGTCATGCTCCAGCAAGAAACCCCCACCATCGCAAGTTACATAATGAGAATTCTCATCCCACTCAGTCCTCCCCGAGCGGCCTGGTGTGACACATTCAGACTTGTAACAGGTGGGATATGACGTGGTAGCGGGGAGAAAAGTTGACTGTACTGCTCAGACCTTAGATGTCTGATCTCTCGTGCACCAAGTGCGGTCTATCCAACTCTGCAGCCTATTTTCTTATGATCTATTTCTTTTTAAGTTTGAATCGTTGCAAAAATGACCAAATAAATATGAGTGTTGTTGTTAATCATTCATTTCAAGTCATGTTTCTGGCCAAATCCTGAGGGAAATATCTGACTCTCTAGCTGCTAAACGCTCCAGCTAGTCGCCAACTGTGTCTGTCTGGTACTGAACAGGTTGTGTAGAGTGGGTTTTTAGAGCTTTTTCGTTGAAACCAGCTGCCTTGTATGGCTGAAAACAATGTTGTCAGAGTGAAACCAAAACAGTGTTGCGGGACAGATAGCTAAACAGAATTGAAACTCGCTATAAAGCTCTGTAAAACCGAGAGGAGCTGCAGAAACGGGTGATAATTCCCACACACGTGACCCCTTCTTTGAAAGAAATTGGATATAGCCGCTTAAAGCTCAAGTAATCTATGTCAGAAAGACAGTGACCAAACCACTTGAAATCTTAAGATTAAGTCCTTTATCTACTTATTACATGTAAATATCCACATCATTGTGTTATCCACACACTGGCCTTTTGTTGTGTATATTACTGTAAATCCATGCTCTGGCATTACTCCTCTGTCTACAATTACCTACTTACCCATGCTTCTGCACCCAAAAGATCAGAGAAAATTACTCCCTTAGCTGTTTTTGGCAATTAATTATGTAGTTGATTGTAAGATTTTTGTACCTTTTAAAGCAGTTTACCTTACCTGCTTTCTATAGCCTGAAATTGTATTTATTTAAGTATGTATTAGAAAATCAGCAAACTTTACTACCATGCCAACAAAATAGTCTCTGCCGGAATTATTTTATTATAAACTATTGGCTTGAATTATTACGCAGACATTAACATCAAGCAAGTAAGATGCATTTTTTGTTTCTCGTTTAATGAAATGTTGGGTGATTTAACCGCTGCATAACTTATTAGCTTATAATAGTTTTTTTAAATCTTTATTTTCAATGTATAGCTGTCAGATAAATGTAGCAAAAAAGAGTAAAAAGTACAGTAGTGTGAAGTAGTACTTAAAGAAACTAAGTATAGTTTCTTTCCCCCACTGACAACAAATATGAATATATTGTGTTTGGCAATTAATTGTGTAGTTGATTGTAAGATTTTGGTATCTTTTAAAGCATGTCTCAGTTTACGCTAAACCTGCTTTCTGTAGCCTAAAATTAAAATAAATTGTGTTTTACTTAAGCAAAAGTATGCAAGTTTAATCAGCAGAATTTACCACCATTCCAGCAAAATGGTCTCTGCTGGAATTATTTCACTATATACTATTCTTGTTTAATTAAATGTTAGGTGATTTAATCACTGCATAACACATTAACTTATTATAATTTAAAAAAAGCTTCATCCCCAATGTATAGCTGTCGGATAAATGTAGTAGAAGAAGAGTAAAAGGTACAATATTTGAAGTAGTGTGAAGTAGCACTGAAAGAAACCTGTACTCAAGTACGTACATGTACTTAGTTACTTTCCCTCACTGACAACAAATATGAACATATTGTGTCACACAAGCAACACCTACGGTATACTATCAAGATTCAAGATTCAAGATTCAAGCCCTTTATTGTCATTGTGTAGTACAACGAAATTATACTGTGACAATCCCATAGGTGCTAAAAAAGATAATATAATAAAAAGGAGAGATAGTGCAATATAAATATAAAAAAATATAAAAGATAATACAATATAAAATATAAAAATACAATATGTATATTGACGAGATTACAGTTTTGCCAGATTATTGCACAAAGTGTCCTTCAGATAATTATATAATTATTGCACAGCATCATATAATTATTGCACAGAGTGATCAGCATGTTTGCACATTGCACATATCCGTAACAGTAGATTTACAGTACTTGTATTGCAAAAGTGACACAAAAGTGACCGTGTTATTGCACGTTTACATTGCATGTGTTCAACTCAGACAGAGCAGATGTCAAAGTTCAGGAGGTTTATGGTTTATATCCTTCAATAGTCTGTGTTAAATAAGATAAGATAAAATAAGATATTCCTTTATTAGTCCCGCAGTAGGGAAATTTGCAGTGTACAGCAGCAAAGGGGATAGTGCAAAAAACAAGATGCATCAGCTAACAGTAAAAAAAAGAGCTAAACAAAGTGTAACAAAATATGAACCATTTAAATAGAAGGAAGTATAAAAATAGGAGCAGTATATACAGTATTGACAATAAACAGACTATTAATTATTATATTAACTATTAATTACACAAATTATAAATAATACAATAAAAAAAAAGTCTTTTTTTGTGAACTGTTGAACCATAAAGTTGGGGTTTTGTTGGGAAACCCCCACTCAACAATTTATCCCCATGTATAAAATATAAATTCCCCCAACTCAGAAATTCCTAACCACAGACAGAAAGTATACATCCTAATTTCCCTGACGTCACGATAGTGGTCACCTGGGATGCGCACGACGAGGTGCGCGGTAGTGAAACTCCGCTTGCTTTCACTTCCTCATAGCGAGGTCACGTCTAATAAACACATCTCTTTGATAATCACTGCATTTCTCCTGCAGGCGGTGTTCACACCCAAGACTGACTGAAACTACAGACCGGAGGAGAGCTGGCTGTAAGCTACTAAAAGGTAATTATTGAAGTTTTGCAGTGGTAGTTTATCAAGTAACTTTTTGACGTCATGTGAAATAGCCATGCTAAGCTAACGTTAGGTCAGATTACATTTTCGCAATCGCGTTTACTAAGCAAACACTGCAGCTGGAGGACACTGATCAAAGTCCTACCCGACTGTCCACACCTTACACCTTAGTGGCCTACTTTGAACTCACCGTATTGCTTTAGATTCGTGTGATCACCGAGCCAAAGCAGTGTGTGTTTAGCTAGTTAGCAGAGGTGACAGCTGTCAGATGTTTGCTTTATTCGGTGTGTTTACCAACCTGAAACTATTGTTGTTGTGTTGCTATTGTTTAACGCAAAGCTGCGAGACCTTTCTGGAGTTTGCGGGGCCAGTTACGTTACGGTCCAACCATTAATATATATATATATATATATATATATGAAGATAGTACCTGGATATGGGAGTTATGACCTGCAATCACATGGTTAAACACCTTCTGTGTCTGTGCATAAAAACTCACATTTATACATAAACGTTGCTGTTTTCTTGAAAGAATGTCGACTGATGACTGAAGTTCAAGGATCAGAAGCTGCTCCCCTCAATAAAGCAAACAGACAATAGATCAATAGTTGCTTAATCAGTGCTGATATACTGTGTGTGGTTGCAAGTTGTTTCTGCTGTGGGATGAAGTGTAACTTAAAGGGACATTTTATTTGTTTTGTAGCTTCAAATACAGTTTATGGGAAAACAAATACATATTTTAGAGTACATACGATATTTTTTTGTACCTATATGCTGGGCTTGAGTCTGCATACGTTAAGTACAATATACTAGGGATCGACCGATTATCGGCCGATATTCAGCATTTTGCCAATTATCGGTATCGGCATTTTTTTTAACCGATAAAATTAAGTGTAAGTTCCAATAAATATCCCAATCCTTTATGCCGAAGTTGCAGGAACACCACGATCTTATGGTCTATTTATATGCTGACAAGCATGTCTAGTTTACCGGTTAATCAGTGGAACTGAAACTTGCTTTAGCTGCTGATTTGCGAACGTAATATTAATCGCCTGTATGAGTTGGTGTTTTTACATGAACGTTTACATGAAAAACATGAGCTGATGTGGAGCGTCGTAGACCTTGAATTTTTTACACTTTATAAAACTTCAGAGATATTGTTTATTTATTTATTAAAATGATCAGTTAACTTTATAAGAAGCTGTGACCTCCCTGCACTTTTTGTTTTAAGATAATGTTGAAAAATTCTCTTTTAATTAAACATATGCTTTAATGCATTTCAATGAAGTTTTGTGTTATTCACATTTTTGACACCAAGATTTAAATTTTTACTGCAAATGTATATCGGTTCAAAATATCGGTTATCGGTCTCCTTGATTACTAATAATCGGTATCGGTCCTGAAAAAAACATATCGGTCGATCCCTACAATATACAGCTGAGAATACTACATAACCTTGGGCTATGTGACAGCAATACAATGGTGACAAATTAAAGTTCCACCCTCTGGGAAAATATGTACACATTGGGGTGTGGTATGCCTCCCGTGGTGTGTTGCAACATAATTTGTGTGACTAAAACACACCATGTACCTTTGCTTTGAGTGTATGCCTGACTCAAGGATGAGTTATTATAGTTGTGCTTTGGCGTGGTGTCTGTTGTTAGGTTACTGAGCCGTAGACAATCCTGAGTCTCTGGTGCCCATCCCCTCACATGGAACATCCAGTGGCTCCATGTGATCGCAGTCTGGCTGCTTCTCTTAAAGGCACAGTGACTCTCTAAGCCCAGATGTGCTAATCAGCTTTCTGGTGCGAGACAAATTTATTAGGGGTCGGGCAGCAGCTCTGCTCTTGTTTATGTCAATAATCTTCTTCTTTCTTCTTTTTCTTCTTCTTCTTCTAGAGGTAGAAGAAGAAGTAGATGTAGTGTGGTAAATTGCAGAATTTTTGACAGGATTTTGAATTCTATCCTCATGTGAACCATTGCAGTCAATGGAAATAGAGCATCTTTAAACATCAGTTTTGTTTGTTATTAAGATAAATTACAGACCTCTCTGTGTTGTCTTGATGAAGTGCACAAATTCTCAGAATTGTCTTGATAACTGAATTTTTGACACAAGTTTGAAATCTGCTTTCACATGCAACCCTTGCGATTGCCTAAGTCATAGTGTGAAGTCATAGTGTTCTAATGCCTTAAAGGTTAAAGATAGTGGACCGTTCTGTGTTTCTCATTTGTCTTCCTCCTCTTCCTTTTTTCATCTTCCTCCTCTTCTTCATCCTTCTTCTCTTCCTCCTCAAAATGCCTGGCCTTGACCCACAGCTGCACAGCAGCTATAATTCAATTTAAATTGGCTACTTTTCGACCCTGTGAAATAAATTTAATGTGTGTATATTATGTGTATTGTAGGCCGTTGGCTACTTTTTTTTTTTTTTACTTTTTCCTATGTTAAATGCTCGTTGGTGTTGACGAGGCTCTGCAGATCATAGCTGGGTGAACCAAAGGATGAAACCTCAGTTACATTATTAGACATTTAAAAAAACTCTGTGATTAATATTGCTGCCGCTATGAAAAAAAGATTATTGTTATAATGTGAAACTATTTTTTGAAAACACTAAATCCCTCTGTGTAGCATTTAAAGGCAAACATTTAATATATAGTTTATAACCGACTATAATGTAGTCATGAGCAGTAAATGTTAAGTGTAGCAAGAAGTGCTTAACATCAAAATGTATATACACCTAACATCATATTTGTTCTTTCTGTTTTGTCTACTTCAGTCATTCTTCCATCATTAGTCCACTCAGCAGTTTCCTGCCTGGTTCCATCATGTGTGATCTCAGACAAGATGGCAATTTGGAGGCAGACCACATGGCTGACTTTTCCCTGATGAACAGCCGCCTGGACTCATTCCGTGGCTCCAGCCTGGCCCAGCAGGTACCAGCGGACAGATTGGCCCGGGCCGGCTTCTACTTCACTGGCCACGCCGATCGTGTCCGTTGTTTCAGCTGCCAGAAGACTGTGGAAAACTGGTGCAAGGGAGACACACCTGTAGAGAGGCATAAAGAGGTAATCCCAACAGTAATGAAAAACTAACTGGATTTAACTTTTTTGGTTTCATCCTGTTCTAAGTAGCTAAATCATAATTTCCCAATTATTACAGGTTTCCCCATCATGCCGGTTTCTCAGCTGCACCCACCGCACCAATTATAACCCGAGTTGTGATACCAGACTGACCAACGGTTCCACCTACAACGAAGAAGCAGAAGACATGGAATATCGTTTGAGAACGGGAGAGGTGGTTGATGAGTCCACCTACCCGATGGCCCCACACATGAGGAGTGAGGAGGCCCGGCTTCAGACCCTCTCTTCTTGGCCCCCTACTGCTCCCGTGAGACCCCGAGACCTGGCCCAAGCCGGCCTCTTCTACGTGGGGGAGAGCGACCGGGTGCAGTGTTTCTACTGTGGTGGCATATTGGGTGGCTGGGAAGCAGGGGACACCGCCTGGGGAGAACATGCCAAACATTACCCCTACTGCTTCTTCATCCTGGGGCACGATGTGGGCAACATCCCATACCAGGGGGATATGGAGGTGGAGGAGAGCGGCAGCAGACAACATGCAAACACTCGTGTCCCCATGGGGAGTTTGGAGGAGAGGCTTGGAAGCTTTTCAGGCATCCTGCACCCTATTAACCACGAGAGGCTCGCCAGAGCTGGCTTCTACTGCGCAGGTACAGCACAGGTGCAGCATTGAGAGACTTTGAGTGATTAAATGTTTTCTTGGGTATTTCGCAAGACGATATTGTGTGTGTCCTTGTAGGCTCTGGAGGGGACAGGGTGTTGTGTTTCCGCTGTGGTGGAGGTTTGAAAGGCTGGCAGCCTGAGGAAGACCCCTGGGAAGAACATGCCAAACACTACCCTGGGTAAGAACAACCATGATGGTCCCCCTTCTTAACATATATATACACAACTAAAAATTGTTCCTTTTGCCTTGGCATTTGATTCTGTTTTAATACAATATGTTTTTTTTAATCAGATGCAGCTTCCTGTTAGCAGAAAAAGGACAAGAATTTGTCAACAGCATCCAGCTACAAGACCCACGACGAAATGGAGCTGTAAGCATTCAGTGTTTGTACATGCACCTGAGTAACTGGGTTGTTAGTGACTTTGCCAAGTAATCTGATTTTGTAAACCTCATTTAATTTAAGAAACCAGATTTCCTTAATCAGCATATGGACTTAAGGAGTGAACACCTGATTTTCTGTCCAGTTGCTGATTTCTCAAACAATGTAAGGTGGTCGCGCACATCCGAAAACCGTAGTAGGCCGGTGCTCGACCAATAGAAGACAGCAATGAAAAACGCAGAAGAAGGTCCGCACACTGTAGCTCCTTAGAGTGCAATTTATTGGCACATCTTCGTAAGTGACGTTTCAAGCCCAAGCTCTGGCTCGAAACGTCACTTTCGAAGATGTGCCAAGATGAGCTACAGTGTGCGGACCTTTTTCTGCGTTTTTCAGTTGCTGATTTCTACCCACGTGTTTACGTGTAGCACATGTGCATGATGAAGACCCTGGAAAGCTAAAGTGTTACTGTGACAGCAGTGTGTTAGGATCAAAGAGAATTTCTCATAGTGGTGCTACTTTGTATCCAAAATATGGCTAAAATTGAAATAAATATCTTCCAGCCATATAAAGGATAAAACGCTGTCCTAAAGCAAGGATCACATGCCCCTATGTACTTTTAAAGCATTGTTGGAAAGTGTTTTCAGTTCAAAATCCACAGCCTTCGTTCTGTGTTAAAATGACCTAAGTTCAGCTGAGGCTAATGTGAGGCTTCAATAATCTGAATTAGTAAAACCAAGTACTGTAGATTTCTTCCAAAATTACTGTCTTTTTAGTACCAAACTTCGTCTTTGTGTGTAAACAAGGACAGATTTTGTCCCCCGTCTCTTACATTGAAATCGCTTTTAGAGGGGATCTCTTCGCAGCCTTTATGGACAGGAGGAACAATTACATTAGCCAATAACTCTACGTACATACAGTATGGGCATGTAAGACACACTTTAAAAATATTAACCTATCTGTTAACTGCAGTAATGCACAGTCCTGTGGCACATACGGTAATTTTGTTTTGTGTTGGACAAATTGAAAAATAACGCATGTTTACAATATTTAAATGATTATACTTAGTGCTGTAATGTTTGTTGTTCTTTGGACAAATATACATCCTTTGGCTATGTGGAAAAATGAGTAAACAAAGATGTTGTTACCTGTAAGTGATGTCCCTGAGGCTTTTGTTTTACTTGCATTATTTTTAAAATAACTATGACCATGTTTGTTTTCAGACTTCAAGTCATCAGAATGGATTTTCCGGACATGGGAATGGTAAACATTAACATTTCTTAATTTGATTCTTCTGTTTTCATGCCTCCATGCCGGCGACAGCCGTAACCAGAGGCATTATGTTTTCGTGTTCTCCGTCCGTCCGGTTCGTTCTTGTTCTCGTGATATCTCAGGAACGCCTGGAGGGAATTTCTTCAAATTTGGCAATGTCAACCCTGACTCAAGGATGAACTGATTAGATTTTGGTAGTCAAAGGTCACTGTGACCTCACGTCCATCCCACTTTCGTGAAAGCGATATCTCAGGAATGCCTGGAGGGAACTGAATTACATCTGGCACAGACATCTACTTGGACTGGAGGATGAACTGATTAGAATTTGGTAGTCAAAGGTTGCTGTGATAACTCAAGAATTCATATGCTAACTATGACAATATCACACAAATATCGAACTGGATAAAATGATGAAGTGATGACATTTTGAACAGACATGGATGTAAACTGCAACTTGACTGGTTGACGGAGGTATACAACCCTGAGGCAGTAATTCTAGTTTGAGGATTTAAGAATAATTTAAAACATCACAGTATACCGGTAACTAAATAAAATAACGTGACTGAATAAAACAAGTAGTTGTGTATGCTGATGTTTCCTCTCTGTGTTCAGAGGTGCTGCAGACTGCCATGGCTCAGAAGGCCATAGGGATGGGTCTAGAGCCCAGTGTGGTGGAAAAGACCATCTTGGAGAAAATCAGTAGGACAGGCTCAGCCTACTCCACCCTGGAGGCACTTATGGAGGATTGTCTCAACAACACACCAGACAGTGATGCTGCCAAGACACAGGAGAAAGGTACTGAACCCCTGAATGCTGAACCAGGTTCATAGCATAAACAAAATACTGTTATTGACCGCATAAAAAAAAAAGCCTGAGCAGCAGTGATTTAAATATGAGCAATCACATTTTTGATCTTTTTTTTCTTCCAGATGAGGACCCACTGGAGAAACTACGGAAGCTGCAGAGGGAGAGACAGTGCAAAATATGTATGGACAGAGATATTTGCATTGTCTTCATTCCATGTGCTCATCTGGTCTCTTGTAAGGAGTGTTCAGAGTCGCTCACCAAGTGTCCGATCTGCTGTGGAGCCATAACACAGAAGATCAAGACCTATATCGCCTAAGGGAATCACGGACTCTTGCCAAACTTCAATGCTGCTTTCTCACTATCGTTATAATATTGTATTTTAATATTAAATGTAGATAGCCTGTGATATATTTAAGGACCATGTTGTTTGTATGATTATGAGGATGAAAGAATGTGTACACGTCACAAGGAAACAATGTTTTCACAATCACTGAGATGGTACATAGCTGTTAATATCAAGATGGGATGATATTATAAAAAGCTGATGTTGATTTTATAGGTCTTTTAATGAGTAATGAAACTTGTAAATACACACTAAAGGATCATTTTGCCAGAGGTGCCTTTCTCTAGGTTTATGTACTTGTGTCTCGTTTTGTTATTTTTAATTTGGACATTTTTGACGGGGCAATTGAACTGGACATGGGATGTGATGTCAGTTGCTTTCATACACTTATGTATCCCGCTCATCTGTTTTGTCTGGTGTACTTATGGACTCAATTTTCTCAATGTGTGCTGCTCATGTATTGAAACTTATAGAGGTAGATCAGTAAATCCAGTAAGACTTTGCTTTATAACTGACAAAAATCAACTCTAATTTAGGGCCTGCAATTAATCAGTGTGGTGTGAAATTATTTTACCATTCCATCATGCAATCTGTTGTGTCATCAAGAGTGAATAAATTTGAATGTTTGGACTTAAACAATTTTCTTCTTTGATTATTATTACACTTTGTATTTTCTAACCACAACTGGTTGGATTTGGTGTTAAGAGGACACCAACTCAACCATGTCACCCACTTAGAAAGGGTTTGTTTGACTTTGTAAAATCAGTATCTGGAATTTTCTTTTTGCAAAGAGCTCCTGTAGATATTAATATTTCAAATTGGTAATTACAACAATATTGGGTTATGGGAGCAGCTTGCAGGCAATATCTAGATTAATTCTCTGCATTTCACTCTATATACAGTGGATAAATAGATAGATGGATAGATAGATAGATAGATAGATATGGTGTAAGGTGGCCAAACCAAAATATATAAGGATGAATTAAATTCCCTGTGTCACAAAAGGAATTCATACATTCATTCATTCATTCATTCATTTTAGTGATAGGGTATCTCAAATAGGTTAGTGGAAGAAAGCTTAACCGTGTGGTGGTCATGAGCATTCTATAGAAATTAATAATAATAATAATAATACATTTTATTTAGTGGTGCCTTTCTGGACACCTTACAAGGATCAGTATAAACATACACAGATAAAATAAATAAAAACAAAAGGACATGACAGAGACATATTTGTACAGACACGTATGATGGGTGCTGATGAGTACTATAGAGAGTAGAATTATTTAGAGAGAATTATCTTTTCTTTTCCCTTGTTCAAAATGAATGGGATTGAGATAGATTTTAAATCAGTATTTTACCGAAATAGTTCAGTTTAGTTTCTCATAGCGTGTCGCCAATGTTTCCCTGATTTGTGTGCCTTAGGGTGTTGTCTGTGTTTTATTTATTTAGTTTTTGTTTGTTTTGGGGGGGGTTTCCCTTTAACTACTTATGTTCTTTATATTTGCTTGTCTCCATTTTTTTGCCCTTAGTTCCTAGTATTGTCTGTTTTTGCTGATATAAAGAAATGAGGCATGATACACACCCCACAGAAGTCTGTATCACTGACATGCACATGCCTCCTAATAAAAATATTTGAAAAGTAGTTTCTCATAGCGTTTCTCTGTAGAAGAGAAGACAAAAACACATTCATAGAACAGAAGCGCCAGTCTCAAGGTGTAGTATCAAGTTCCCTGCAAAAGGAAATACCAGTACCAGTTTTACTTGGGAAAGGAGAAGGAAAAGCGGTGATTAAAAGGAAAGGAATGGAGATATGGCAGAAAAGATGGGAGGAGGACCAGAAAGGAAGGAGATATTTCAGAATAGAAAAGTCGGTCATAACAAAGAAATATAAAGAAAGGAACAGATAAGAAATCATCATAACAAGACTCAGACTGGATCACACAGGTCTTAATGGCATTTTAGCTTTAATGGGGAAAAGGAACAGTGACAAGTGTGGGGATTGTGGTGTTAAAGAAAATGTGCAGCATATCCTAATTCATTGTAAAAAGTATGAGGCTGAAAGACAAAGACTACAGGACCAAGTCAGAGAGGAGGGACGGGACTGGGATTTGTTGGGGATACTGGGAACAGAGGGGTGAGGAGTGTTGAAGGCACCAGGAAGGCTCTATTACTGTTCTATTAATGTTCTATTAATGTTCTTATTAATGTTCTCAAGAGACACAGGATTGGCGGGTAGAATTAAAGAGTAGCAGTAATGTGTAAAATGACATGATGTTACACACTCTTGTACAGTAGGTGGCGGTATGCACCTTAAAGTTGGTTGCCATCCGCCAAAAACCGAGAGAAGAAATTTCATTCTCAAATTCATTCACATAATACTAGACAGGTTAATCATCTTCACCTGCCTTTTTACAAAACAAAACTGTGGCCAGTACGCCCTCAGATATCGTGGTGTACAAATATGGAACACCAAAATACATGTTATCAAGAGCTCGTTATCCTTAGCACATTTTAAAAGGAAATTATCATCACATTTAATTCATGATTTCTAATTGTCTTTTGATATGTTTAGATGTATTTTCTTTTCTTCTGTACTGTTTTTTTGTATGTATTTCATTGATTTTATTGGATTGTTTTCCACTGTTTGGTTAGGTTTTTCTGCACATTTTGTGTACTTCTTGTTGTTGTTTAACTTTTGTTGTATTTTTTAAATTATGTTAGTTTAGATCTTTCTTCCTTTTTTGTTATTATTGTTTTTTTCTCCTGGGGTTTGGGGGAGGTCCTTTGTATAAGCTTGTGGAGCCTCTCCTGACGCATTTCTTGTTTGTTTTTTATTGACTGGATTTTTTTTGCAGTTTTATATGTGCAAATAAATAAATAGAAAAAGAAGAAGAAGGTGTAGTATGTATCAGTGGCCACTAGATGTCAGCTCATCATCGGTGTATCTAATGCTTGTATATAGTGGCATTAGCACCAGGATATTCCTCCTCCCAGGTGGGCGAAACAACAAACCCAACTACGGAGCAAGTGGGGTGAGAGAGAAATTAAGGTTATGATGATCTTTTCTTTTCCCTTGTTCAAAATGAATGGAATGCAGTGAGGGACAAAGAGCAAATGTACTACGGAGTATTAGGGCCACATTGAGGAAAAAAACATCTGAGATTTACAGAATAAAATCGTAATATTACGAGAAAAAAAAGTCTTAATATTACGAGAATAAAGTCATAACTGCGAGAAAAAAGAAAATAACATGTTAAATTACTACTTTATAATATTATGACTTTATTCTCATATTATTTTCTTGTAAACTTCTGACTTTATTCCCGTAATATTATGACTTTTTTCCTCGTAAACCTATGACTTTATTCTTGTAATATTATGACTTTATTCTCATAATATTATGACTTTATTCTTGTAATATTATGACTTTATTCTTGTAATATTATGACTTTATTCTTGTAAACCTATGACTTTATTCTTGTAATATTATGACTTTATTCTCTTAATATTATGACTTTATTCTCTTAATATTCTGACTTTATTCTCATAATATTATGACTTTATTCTTGTAATATTATGACTTTATTCTTGTAATATTATGACTTTATTCTTGTAATATTATGACGTTATTCTCTTAATATTATGACTTTATTCTTGTAATATTATGACTTTATTCTTGTAATATTATGACTTTATTCTCGTAATATTATGACTTTATTCTTGTAATATTATGACTTTATTCTTGTAATATTATGACGTTATTCTCGTAATATTATGACTTTATTCTCGTAATATTATGACTTTATTCTTGTAATATTATGACTTTATTCTTGTAATATTATGACGTTATTCTCTTAATATTATGACTTTATTCTTGTAATATTATGACTTTATTCTTGTAATATTATGACTTTATTCTCGTAATATTATGACTTTATTCTCGTAATATTATGACTTTATTCTCGAAATCTCAGATATATTTTTTTTCCAAATGTGGCCCTAATACTCCGTCTAACCATAGACCTACTACAATGATAAATAAAAATGAAAATGTTAACAATAAACAGATATTCATTTCCATGTTTCTAAATCCACAGGGAGCCACTGGAGAGGAGCTAAAGAGCCTCAGGTTGCAGACCCCTGCTCTAGCGTTTCCCTGTAAGAGAAGACATTCACAGACCAGAAGCAGCGCCAGTCAGTCTCCAGGTGTAGTATGTATCAGCGGCCACTAGATGTCAGCTCATCCCCGGTGTATCTCTCTCTAATGCGGGTATATAGTGGCCGCTAGGTGGTAGCTCTGCACCAGGATATTCCTCCTCCCAGGTCGTCGAAACAACAAACCCAACTACGGAGCAAGCGGGGTGAGAGAGAACGTCCGAAACCGCCTCTGACCGCGACTTTTAAACTCTTTTTTTACACATTTTGTCTTCGCATTCACACGGAAGCTTGTGTAAGAATAGTTAAAGTTACACCTCTGCTGGGTACTTCATTTCACAACAAGGTAAGTTAGCTGTAAAATGGCGGAGAGCTATGTGGAAGTTAGTTGATTAGTATTTTGCTAGCTCCGGCTAGCTCCATAGAGGAGCCTCCACAGCGCGCGGCTGCCTGGCTGCCTTCAACCGTCGCCGCTCCGCTAGCTCCATGGCTACACGGCTACTTAGCAACCACCTGCATTTGTCCGTTGGGCTCAGGCAGTAACGCTTAAATGTTCACTACGTAGCTCCAAAAGAAGCGTGTTATTATCCCAAACAACTTAAGTTGCACTTTATATATTTGTAAACAAAGTGTTTGTTGCTTATGCAATATACGGTTACTGGAACTCTCCCGAGCCAAGATGGAGGACGCAAGGACGTGATGTTTTTTTAAGGTAACGTTAGCATGTAGCTGTTAGCATAGCATAGCTAACTAGCGGTGGTTGTTATCAGCTCCTTGGGGGTTATATGTTGGGGGTTATTTGTTGGTATTTTCGGACAAGCATTGATCACGACTGGTGTGTAGATAAAAGGTAGTTATTGTGCTCGGAAACAGTGAGTGAGTAGCGGTATTGTGTAGTAGCCCATGTTAGCATGCGGCTAGTACAGTAGCGTTGTTTTGTTATTATGGTTCCAAGTGGGATAGCGCTAGAAAACACGCGCTTCTCCATATATAACGAAAAAGACACATGTTTTGTCGTCTTTATTCAGTAAATAACAGTGTGTTCGCACCCTGAGTAGTGCATGCTTACTTGATCAAATGCAGAGGGAAAAAGACGCCAAAAACAACCCCCTTAGCTATCGGTGCTAGCAGCAGCACCGGTGTCAATTTTGACAGGAAGCCGACGGAGAGCGCAGTCGCGCCGGCGTGGTTGGAGGGAACCGAGTCGGTGGATTGTGGCATGGTTGTCTTGCAGGAATCCACCACTGTTGGGTTGCAAAATATCAGGTTTTTTAGTTAAAGCTCGTCTAGTCTTCGCTTTGAAAGTAGCAAGTTTTATGAGATAACGCTGAGAGATTTGGCGCCACTTTTTTCAGTCTACACCCCATAGAAATCCCGTCGTCTTGTCATGCAGTTATCTCCCCCTCACTATCAAGGAAATAAGATTATTATTAAATCAATAAATACCCCCAGTTAAATGAAAAAACTCACAAAAGTCGTAACTACATCATGGAAAGTGGTAATGTTGCATGGCTCTACGTTAACTGTTTTGAAGGTGTCGATCATTGTATATTCATAAAAATGTGTGCTTGGTAAGATCCACAAATTTGGGCACATGTGGTGCCATCATGTGCAGGATATTGTTAAGAGCGAATCCCACGACTGACGTTACATTAGATGTGTTTATCTGACAATCTCCTTACTACTCATAAACCTTACTATATTATAATTTAAGAATAAAAATGACACACTTTGTATGTCATCACTGCGCGTACGAGGACAGAAAGACGCACCTACTGCACCCAGAGCGGGCATATGATGGGTGGAGTTAAAGTTTGCCTTTTTCAGAACTGAAAAGACAGTCATAGGTGTGCTTTTATTGTCTTGACTTCTAAAGAAGCATTTCTGAATTATGAAAATCAGAATACTACATTTAAATGTTACCTATGCTACCTTTCCTTTTGATGAATGTGCCACTAATTTACACATCACAACCATGCAATAGTTTTGTCTGTGGCCTGCAGTATCTTGTTGATGTTGATACTGTCTTTTGATTGGTTTGGGTTTGTATGGGGCGGATAGGGCAGTGCCATATTTGGCCATTGAGGAAGACACTCCAATGTTCATCGCGTGACGTCTGTAAACCAAGGGGAGCAGAGAAAGAGAGGGAGCCAATGGCTAGACAGCTGAGCGTGACAGGAGCATTAGTGTCCGCCCACTGTTACCATGTGAAACCGTTTTTTTTTCTCCCTGAATGGCATCAAAGAAACATTTGCACACTACAGAGGATGGGATTTCTGCAAACATGTACATATTTGATGTTTATAGCATTTATTGTGTCTGCTGTGTTGAAATGCACATGTAAACTCTATAAATTACTGTTTCACATTCTAGGTCACATGCGACCTCTCCCGTCTTGTATTTTCTGAGGATCTCAAGCCAGTCATAAGTTGAAGTTATCCAGAAGATGTTACAGAAATGATAGCAGCACCAGAAATACCCTCAGAGTTCACCTATACTCAGTAAGTGCTTGTGTCCACTTTTAATTTGCTATTAAGGTTGATATGAATTCTCCAATCTAATATTTGCTTTTGTTTACCAGTGATACAGACACCCGATTCTCTTCAGACACAGACTTCTCTGAGGATCTAGATGGAAGGAGTGCAACCCCAGCTAAAGGAAAGGTATATAAAGCAAAAATGTCTCTCTGCCCTTTGCCTGGATCAGGAT
The DNA here is from genome assembly GCF_043250625.1 of Sebastes fasciatus. Taxonomy (NCBI): domain Eukaryota; kingdom Metazoa; phylum Chordata; class Actinopteri; order Perciformes; family Sebastidae; genus Sebastes; species Sebastes fasciatus. The sequence continues at coordinate 10,638,958 of NC_133804.1, read as the reverse complement.
ACTCATGTCATATAACACAGTATTGCATCTGTTAGTTATAGATGTTTGTGACATGCGTGTAAAATTAGCTTCGTCTTCTCACACTTAATAATTCCTTACAATCTTCTTTTCTGTTCTAGGGTGGAAAGAAGGGGAAGAAGGCCGCAGGGGAGAAAGGCAAAGGAGGGAAGGGAGCCGGCCGGATAAATGGCCACCACCAAGAGAATGGCATGGAAAACATGATGCTGTTTGAGGTGGTGAGGCTGGGCAGGAGTGCAATGCAGGTATGAATGCCACACGCTAAAAAATTGCTTATTCAGTCACATGAAAAAAACTGATGGTCTGCATTCTCAATTGATTTTTTAAAAATGTGTCTATCCCTCTTTTCCTGCAGTCTGTCGTTGATGACTGGATCGAGTCTTACAAACATGACAGAGATGTTGCGCTACTAGATCTCATCAATTTCTTCATCCAGTGCTCGGGATGTAAAGGTATGTGTGTGTCTGTTTCAGGTATCTCACTCCTTTTAAACGCATTGAGGAAAACATTGAATCTGTGTGTCCTATAAAACACTCACACGTATTTGGTACCCGCTCGGTTGGTCTTCTTGACTGTTTAATAAATTGTCTTTTGTCCAACCCCTCTTTGTTTATCAGGTGTGGTCAGTGGAGAAATGTTCCGGAACATGCAGAACTCTGAGATCATCCGACGAATGACAGAGGAGTTTGATGAGGTACCTTCACTTTTTCCAGTGTCATCATTACCATATTCACCATAAATCTCCTAATTGTTATTTAAGATTAAATATCAAATTTAGAATTATTTGATTTGCCAAGTTTTGTCATTGCATTTACTGACATTCTTCCCTCTGTGGCCCCTGTAGGACAGCGGTGACTACCCTCTAACCATAGCAGGACCCCAGTGGAAAAAGTTCAAATCAAGCTTTTGTGAATTCATCGCGGTGCTAGTGCGCCAGTGTCAATACAGTATCATCTATGATGAGTACATGATGGACACAGTCATATCCCTTCTCACCGGACTATCAGACTCCCAAGTCCGAGCCTTCAGACACACCTCAACACTGGCAGGTGAGATTGACTGTGTCTCTATTTATGTGTGTGCGTGCGTGTGTGTGTGTGTGAGTGAGAGGTACATTTGAATGTCGGAGCTGAATTGCAGTAATTGGCATGTTTTTTAAGCATACCGAGTTGTTAGCTGTGTGGGAAAAGTAGGCAGTTAGGAGGAATCTGGGGGCTTGTACTGCACTTTTGGATAAGTAAAGCAAAACATCTTTTTCTGTAGTGTTGTAGGTAAAGGATAGAATGATCATAACCACTGATAAATCCACCAAACACACAGGTGTTTTCACGTATTTTGCCTGATCCTTTTAGTTTTGTTGCACCTGTAAAAGTGGAATAACCTCCACCTTTATCATTGGCTGTGTACAAAAAACAAGCAGCATAGGTGGATTTACCCGCTAAAATACAGTGCCAAAGGCTCCCAGAGGGGCAGACATGTGTTCTACAATAACCCGAGGCATGCAGAACATGCAGCCAATATCATTTATGCAGCAGCATTATACATTTTTAACAATAGTCATAATTAAGCAGGTGGTGGGTGGTGTGACCACAAAACATTCATGTAATGTTCTGTCTAGGAAACCATCTTTGTTCTTACCTGTTGGCGAAAACTGTAACATGCTTTGGTTGTGTTTATGTTTTGATGTCGGCACTGGTCTTGGCTGCCAGGTTGGAGCTGGTTAGTTTCTGCAGAGCTATTTTAGATGGTTCCCTGTGTAATAATGATTTCTTACTGTGCCTAGACGAGGTTAAGTGTATAAGGGACGCAGCTAAAAGTGGACAGATTTGTATTCTTAGTTTATTGAGTTTGTTTACCTTGTATAATTTCCAACATAGTCCCATCTAATGTTTTATTAGTTTAATAAAAGGGTAGTAAATATTTCTTATTTCCTATATTTCTTAACCGTGGTTCCCCACGGATTACATTTTATCCAGGTGTTCGTTTATGTTGCAAATCCTTGACACTATAGACAGTAACAAAGTGTCAAGTCAGATAATCTCACACATTAGTGTTGTGCATGGATTTTTCTTATTCCTTGATGTTACTTGTGTTTTTGGCAGCCATGAAGCTGATGACAGCCCTGGTGAATGTAGCTCTAAACCTGAGCATCAACATGGACAACACGCAGCGCCAGTACGAGGCAGAGAGGAATAAGATAGTGGCCAAAAGGGCTAATGACAGGCTGGAGCTGCTTCTGCAGAAACGCAAAGAGGTAAGGCTGGCCACATGGCTATTTGCTGCCTTTGTTTTTAAAATACCTTTTACCCAAGCTCATTCCTTTTGCATTTAGTCATGCATACACATTGGATGATTCAAATTCTGCAGGTGATTTTGAGCAGTGATTTAGTGGTAAATTTGGCAGAAAGTCGCAACAACAGACCCTCTATGTAGTGTGCGCTCACTGTGATATGTATGCACTGCTCTTTTTTTATGTAGTATAAATGCCCATACAGAGTTGTGTGGAAAACGATGAGTTTCACCGGTATTAGCGTTGAAGCAGAGAGGGTGATATCCACTGTTAGTAACAACACAGCAGAGGGCTCCGTGTTCCCCTCAATCCAGAATACATAGACCAACTTCTGTTTTTCAGAAGATATTCAGCCAGTGATGTCTGTCAGTAAATTGCACTTTCCTTTGTTTTATTTTCATGTAGGCAGAAGACCTCAAATTAATGCAATATTTTTTTTCATATAAAGCCAGTTTTTTTTTCCAACCACTTTCCTATGCTGTCTTCTGTTGTTTTTTTTTAAATACAGTAATTTTAATTAAGACCAGTTGACTTAACTGCCAGTTCCCTCCCCCAGTGAACAATAAATAAGGCAGTTTCAACACCCACTACATCGGTTTAGCTTGTCATATTGGAAGTGTCTGACTATGTTTTTACAGTCATGAAAAGTGGCTGTTAAAGGAAAATAGGAGTGGGTTGTGTAATTTAAGATTCTACTGGACATCCCATGTGATTAGACTGGTGTGAATTTTCACACCAGTATATGGTCTGGAATGTCTTTGTATGAAGTCTTGGGTTGCGTCTGAAATTCCATACTAACATGCTAATTCGTACACTAAAACAGTATGTGAGATTTTGAGTCGATTTGTCGAAACCTTAGTATAAAACCAATAGTATGCAAATTGCATTATATTTCCAATGAAATATTACAGTATGCAAGCACTGGACACTACGCTGTCATATATAGCCCACAATGCAATGCGGTAGTAATGAAAATATTCATAACAGACGTTGGCAGAGATTTCTGTAACGTCAATAATGCTTCAATTTAAGTGTAAGTATAAGATTCCACTTTGCTATAGACGTAATAAATTTTCTAAAAAATAGTTCCGACTTTATGATTCTCACAAATCATTGTTTGGTCACATGAGGCTGGCACGGGTTACCATGGTTACGCATCTCCAACTGGCAAGGAGGCTCTTAGGAAGTGGTAATTACAGTTCATTGCGTCCAAAAAGATACATGCTACTGTTTACTCACACAAGTATGTTGAACAATGGTACACGTATTGAGTATGTAGTGCATAGTGTGCGTAGTGCATAGTATGCGATTTCGGACGCAGCCTTGATTTCCCCATCTGGTAGTTTAATGTTCCGCAGGAAGCCCTCAGAACCAAGTTCTACCCAATATCATCGTCTGTCACAGATCATTGCCTAATGATCAGCCCCATGGCAGCTTTTCTTTTTGTACGCAATTCATGACAAGAATGTGAGCCTGAATTCAATAAGAATTAATAATTGAAATCAGAATTGATAAAAATATAAACCTGGTCCAACCTGCAGGTTACATCTTCCTACATAACATTTTATAAGGCAAATCCAGAAATCCAGCTGCAACCAAACTAACCAGTCACAGTAACGTGTAAGAGTAAATAATTGTGAATTACTCCATCTTGTGACCATAAATCTGCTCCATTTTTAGAACCGCAACACCTCTATAGGTGATGGACCCACAGTGACTGTGTTACTGCTGAGTGTTATTCAGCTAGGATTGTCCGTTTACTGGGTTACATAACAGCAGGTCCCACCGGGCATCCATCTGTTAGTTCACTGGTCAGCCACACCACAGCATGGTGACATAGTTGGCCGTCACACGTGTTGTTATGCTAACGATGCCTCCTGGTCACCTCTTACTGTAGCATCCTAGTCAGTTAGGCTTTATGTTTGACCAAATACATTTGCTCACATGCTTTCTTCTGCTCTTCATTTCAGCTCCAAGAAAATCAGGATGAGATTGAAAATATGATGAACGCAATATTCAAAGGAGTGTTTGTTCACAGATATCGGTATGGCTTTACTTAATACACATCTATTATGACGAAATGATGACTTTGATACTGGTTGTTGATGCTGTTATATAAAACTTCTTGTATTCTGTTTAACAAATAATGATTTCATGTTTTAACAGTGATGCGATAGCAGAAATCAGGGCGATCTGTATAGAAGAGATTGGAGTGTGGATGAAACTCTATAGCGATGCCTTCCTCAACGACAGCTATCTGAAGTATGTGGGGTGGACGATGCACGATAAGGTGGGTTGCAGGAACACTTCTTAAGCTCTTTCTTTGTTTAGATTCTTTAAAGCTCCTAGAGTATTCACTTCATTTTCCCGATCAGACCTCTTCTCAGGACTGTGTGGACGTAATTGATTTACTCTCCTGTTAGTTTTGTTGCACCTTTTAGTAGCATAACTGTCATTATTTTATTATTACATGAAGGTTGGTGATGCCGTTTAATTCCCAGTTCAGCTGTGCACAACATCAGTCTGAGCAGATGTCTAATCAGCCAGAATAAGTGAAAACACCTGTGTGGGTGTGCACGGCTGTTAAAGGCACAATCAATGACTCGGTTGTAAACTAAGTGTAGCCACAAATATTCAGAACACAAGGTTGAAGCCGGCTGTTACTCCAGCATTGATTTACACGTCTTATAGGCAATCAAATAGAAAAACAGGCGATTCTTAGTTATTCATGTTTTTCCAGATTTGTTTATTTCAGTTCGTTTTGTAAACACAGTAGAAAAACTGGTCCATGCACCGAATAAATGACTGTTTTCTAACTCTGTATTCCAGCAAGGCGAGGTACGTCTGAAGTGTCTGACAGCGCTGCAGGGTCTCTACTACAACAGAGAGCTCAATGCAAGACTGGAACTCTTCACCAGCCGCTTCAAGGTCAGCACCACCTGCTGGACAATTTCAACACAACAGCTCCAACTTTATTGTTTCACACTCATACAGCAACAAACACTGCACACATACTCTGTGGATATATATTTGTGATTGGACTGACATAATTTCACTTACTAATCAAAATGAATCATTTTGTCCAAATAACTCATTAAATCTGTTGTCTCTCTCTTTGCATAGGACCGTATTGTCTCCATGACTCTTGACAAAGAGTATGACGTTGCAGTACAAGCAATTAAACTACTCACTCTAGTCTTGAAGTAAGTGGCTCTGTTCTTGTTGGTATTTGATTTGTAATGGTCCCAACTTCCACGTTTTTTCCACACACCACTGGTGCGTCCTGGTACACATTCTTCAAGAATTACATAACGTACATATATGCTGCTGACCACTACTTCGGAGCTTAAGTTGACTGACTCTTTCTGTTTGTCTCTGCAGTAGCACGGATGAGGTGTTGACCCCTGAGGACTGTGAGAGTGTCTATCACTTGGTCTACTCGGCACACAGGCCTGTCGCCATTGCAGCTGGAGAATTCCTCTTTAAGAAGTACGTCAGACTAAATCTTTCAAATCGTATTTATCACTGAACCGAGAAGCATAGAATGAGTTCAGCAAAATTAATGTAGCGACAGGTTGGGGAAGGAGGGGAAAGTGTTTTACCACAGTTTAGTGGGAGTTTAAAGAGTAACTTAGTTTTTGCTGACCTCCAGTGGTTTAAAGACCCAGACACACCAAGCCGGCGGTCGGCCGTCGGACAGTTTGGGGCCGACGGTGAGCGTCTGTCTGCCTAGTTTTTGCGGTGTGTCCCGCACAGTTGGCTCTAGTCTGCCCGCGTCGGAGGTTTTACGGCTGATTCAGCATGTTGAATCGGCGTCGGTGAGAGAAATCACTCCGATTGGCTGCTCAGCTTGAACGAATCAGTGCACAAGAAGAGAAATGGAAGAGAAGCAAGCAAACAAGTAAAGTCAAGGGGGCACACACCAGAGGTAAAACTTTCAACCAGAGAGGGCAGAAAAACTGCCTGGTGTTAAGCTACTCTTTAAACTCTTTAAGATGTTTCTATTACAATACAAATGGTTGGAAAAACCCCACACATTCAGTATGTCTGTGTGCATACAAACCAAACTTTGTAGCTTTTGCATCACTAAGTTTTTCTCATGTTCAGCTAACTCCAATGATTAAGATTAAGTTGCTCAATGACCGGTTTCATTTTACAAGTCAGTCAGTTCTCAGCTTAGTTTATGAGTTTTAATTTCGCAGGGCCATGGCTGCTTCTAAGAAATGCAGTTGCAGCATTATGCGGGTGTTGCTTTTGTGTGATACCCAACTAATGATTAATATTCTCAAAGGTTGTTCAGCCAGCGAGAACCAGAGGAGGAAGGGGCCCCCAAGAGGAGAGGCAGACAAAGCCCCAACGCCAACCTCATTAAGACCACTGTCTTCTTCTTCCTGGAGAGTGAGGTATGTCATCAGGCTGTTTTACTTTACTGTCGCACACAGGCTACAGTTTCTGTCTTTATTGACAGCATGTAAGCCATTGAACCATCCGTCCTTCATTGGTCTGAACATTTCTCTCCGTAGCTCCATGAGCACGCGGCCTACTTAGTGGACTCTCTCTGGGAATGCGGTCCAGAGCTACTGAAGGACTGGGAGTGTATGATCAGCTTACTGTTAGATGACCCATTGCCAGGAGAGGAAGGTACGGCACCGGTTTCTTGCAAATCTACTTCGCTTGTGTTTCAGAGCACAAACGTGATACAGACCATGCTGATTGTTTTGTGTTTTTTTTTGCAGCTCTTACAGACAGACAAGAGACCGCCTTGATTGAAATCATGCTGTGCACTGTTCGCCAGGCTGCTGAATGCCACCCACCTGTTGGAAGAGGCACAGGGAAGAGGGTAAGAGTGGCTAACACACTTTAAAAGATTGGTTAAAGGATAATTCAGGTTTCTTTCTGACATGGTATGGATTGTCCCGGGTTTGCCATCATGATGACAATTACATTGAACATTGATCACTTACTTAACTTTAGAGCCAGGTCTGTGCAAGCTGAGTCCAAAGACTGTTCAAACATGTCCTTTAAACCGCACTTGCACAGATAATGTCTTTAGATAACTGTGATCCAACCATTATAAATGCTTGTAGTGTATTTGGTTGTGTTTCATCCTTTTGCTTTCTTCTTTGCTTTGTCTGACAGCAGTGTTTAAGACATTTTTCAAAGATAAAAGGATTGGTTTTTCGACACATGATTGATTGTATTTGTGGGAATGTATAAGATAAATAAGTTAGATTTTTGGAATCGGTTGATAGTGGTGAATGTACTGCAATGTTTTGTGCTTGTGTTGACACATTTGTGATGTCAGGTTTGAGATAAACCTGCAAAAATATTTCTGGATAGTCTGCTACCAGTAGAAGCTTGATGTGTAGCTATTTTCCCTCTGGAGCATTAATCTTGGCTTCATCTCACAATCTAATAGCCATTACGATGTAGATGTTAATGTGCTGAACTGACACTTTTTATTTCTTATTGGATTAAACTGTTGGATTTTGCTTTGGTCCTTAAATGTATTTGAAAGCTGCGCTACTGGGTCCATTTTAATTTACTTTGGATAATGTTAAAAGACCGGTTCTTGGTTTTCCACAGTAAAGCTATCCCCAAAACACACTAAAAACCTGCCACAAGGAACATGTCCCTGGTGAACTGCAGCTACATACGTCTCCACAAATGTGACAAAATCTGACGTTAACTTGAAATGAACCATAAATAATCTGGTCGAAGAGTAAACTTTACAAAAAGTCAAATATTAAAGAGTTGACCTTTTGCATGCAGGAATGCAAACTAGTTGTCTAACTTGCTGCATCTATGATCAGGTGATGACGGCTAAAGAGAAGAAGACTCAGCTCGATGACAGAACCAGAATGACAGAGCTGTATGCTGTGGCTTTGCCCCCTCTACTGGCCAAGGTTTGTTACATCCACTCTATGTTCTGAACAAGCACTGAGCTCTGAGAGGCTGTTGGCTTCAGCTGTGTATTGGTCAATCAGAAAACATCATGATGTTGAATGTTTGTTCTGCAGTACGCTATGGATTCAGAGAAGGTGACTAACTTGTTGCAGCTGCCTCAGTATTTTGACCTGGAAATTTATACCACAGGACGTCTAGAGAAGGTGAGACACTTATCGGAAAACACCAATCATATTAGGAAAAATTGGATCAGTTTACATAAAGATAAAACAGTTTATCTTTCTCATTGACTGATGTCTCACATGATGTGTCACTCTTCTCTCTAATCCAGCACCTGGAGTCCCTGCTGCGGCAGATCAGGGAAATTGTGGAGAAGCACACAGACACTGAAGTTTTGGAGGTCTGCTCCAAGACTTACCATTCCCTCTGCAATGAGGAGTTCACAATCTTTAACAGGGTGGACATTGCCCGCTCCCAGCTACTGGATGAGCAGGTGGACAAGTTCAACAGGCTACTGGAGGATTTTCTACAAGAGGTAGGAGTGACAGGATGTCAGCACTCCTAAACATGCATGTTTTTACTCATTGCTCTTTTGGTAAAGTGGGCCTAATCCTCTTACAGCCAACAACTCTGCCGCTTAATATTATCACCGCCATGTTTGCCTTCTGTTATGCATTGTTGCCTAGACCAGTGGTTCCTAACATGGGGGTCCTGACCACCACTAGGGGTCGCCAACGCTTCACGGGGGGATCGCAAAGCCTTCTAAAGCCTCATCCTGCATTACAAAATTATGCAGTTGAAACAACCAGAGAACTAATGCAACAATGGCCAAGAAAACAGTGAATTTGTAAAAAAAAAGGAAGCCTATTAAGTATGTATGTTGTTAAAAATAAAAATACATGATATAGACAAAGAATTGTATTTAAAGTCCCTAAAAATAACAGGAAAACTCATCTCTGATGCAGTATTCATAGGGAATTTGCTCGAAAATCATCCAAATTGCTCGTTTTACACAAACCTCCTGCAGTTATTGCATTCACTATTTAGGTTAATTGTACTGTTTAACACGACCCCATTTGAAGGCGCCAATAATATGAAATATCCATACAATATGTCACTTAGTCAGGGGTCGTTAGATTACTCACTGATATAAAAGGGGTCTCTTAAGGAAAAAGGTTGGGAACTACTGGCCGAGACCGTTCTTGTGGCTGCCTCCTTACATAAGCGCTCAAATTGTCTGAGCGTGTGATTCACCGGCAAATGAGACTTCCAGTCTCAAACTGTGATGGATTCATTTAATTTCAAAAGTTGTGGTGCAATGTGTCTTTAATGTTTGTGTTTGGCTATATTTTTCTGAATAATTGGAACATACCTTCCAGGGATGACATGCTGTATATGTGAAACAGTTTGAGAAAATCTTACCGAATAGTCGGTGACAAAGCTTTTCAGATACTTGTCAATTTTATCTGAAGAATCTGAAAACTTGCATTTGAATCCGTTCTAGATGGCTCAGTCTTTATCAGATGAGTAAACAACTTGATACATAAAATTTAAGACTGTTGCAACATTTCTCTTTCCAGGGTGAGGAGGCTGATGAAGATGATGCTTATCAGGTTTTGTCAACTCTAAAGAGGATCACAGCTTTTCACAAGTATGAAATTTATTCTTTCTGTTTCTTCATTCACTTTCCCCTTTCACGTCTCTCCTCTTTACAGTTAGAACAATAATTTACCTGTGATTCTGTGAACATTTGTCTGAAACTGACGGAGTCTTTCTTAAATCTGTTGCAGTGCACATGACCTGTCGGGGTGGGACCTGTTTACCAGCAACTTCAAGCTGCTCAACACAGGCATAGAGAATGGAGACATGCCTGAGCAGGTTATTAAATATACGCACGCACCAAGTGAAGTTTTATGACTCAACAAATTTTTGTGAATAGTAATGAATATTAACTCATCTGGGATTGATTTTTTTTCTTTCTTCTGGTGAGCAGATAGTCATCCACTCGCTGCAGTGTACCCACTATGTGATCCTGTGGAATCTGGCCAAGACATCGGAGGGCAGCTCCAGAAAGGTGAGGTCTCCTAAAGCCAACTGCATCGTCCCTATTCTGCACTGTTTTGAAGAGAATTGGATAGGTGTAAATGTGAAGTTAAAAACATTTCTGACTGTGTTTTGAATCAGGATGACACGGTGACCCTGAGGAAGCAGATGAGGGCATTCTGTATGATGTGTCAGCGCTACCTCACCAACGTCAACACAGCCGTCAAAGAACAGGTGACACAAACACGTGCACAACAAATCTACATATGTAGCAGCTAGCGAAAGGATATAAGATTTTATTGCGGACAATGATAAAAAACACTCACAATAAGTTGATCAATGTGAATTTCCTTTATCGGGATGATCGTGAGTATCATCACAAGTGACTTGAAAAGGCCGTCGAGCTCGCTATTATGGTACAGAAGTGAAAAATAGAGCCTGATTTTTGAAAATACAGGAATTATCATGTATGAAATAACACACACACAATGTTGCTGTTTGGTTTATCCTGTCTTTATGAAGGGGGGCCTTATTTATGATTGTTTGTTTTTCACTAAAAAAGGATGTTCACTAAAAAAAAAAATGTGTCCTATCTGTGATGCAATAAAAATATTTGTTTCTTAACAAAATGTTAGGTAAAGTGATTCAAATATGTTTTGGTGCCATTTTAAGAGTTAATCATATTTTGATGATTATCTGGATAATGTCGTGAATCGCAATTATTTTTGCCAGGATAATCGTGACATGAAATTTTCTTATCGTACCATGCGTAGTAGCAGTAGTAAGGGCGCTCGGATCAGGATTTTTGGGGCCGATCACGGGGTCTATTTGAAGCCTACTATTTATCATGAGGCATTATTTATTGATTTATTGACAACATTGTATATTAAGTATTAAAATTGAAAGATGAGAAAGTGTCATGAATTGACATTGAATTTATTGTCGGGCAACATATTCCAGTCTCTCGTAAACCCCTTTAATACAGAGATCCCACAATACTGCTGTAAACAAGGCCCTTCATTACCCCGTTTTTTTTTACACTGATCCAAACAAAGCCGGCATAATGACCCCCATTCCTTGTCGGTACCATTTTTTTATACAGAACAGTGAGGCGCAATAACAGCGCAACAGTTCTGCGTTGAACAGGCTGTGTAAAAGAGGCTTTAGAGACACGAGACACAACTCGCAACTCCGGTGAAGCCATTTTCGCAGCACGTAACTCTGTATAATTATACACAGAAGCCTTGTTAAAAACCTCATTTGCAAGGAGTCATTTTGTATTGAACTTATGCACACTGAGTTTGAACTTGTTGTCCTTTTTTCTCTCTCTCTGTTTGCTCCTACAGGCATTCACCATCCTGTGTGATCTCCTGCTCATCTTCAGCCACCAGATGGTGTCCGGAGGCAGGGAACACATGGAGCCTCTGGTCTATTCCTCGGAGGACTCGCTGCAGTCCGAACTGCTCTCCTTCATCTTGAACCATGTCTTCATAGACCAGGACGATGACACAAATAGCACAGGTACAAATGCAAATGTTCAGTTCGAGCAGCTCATTTACTTTCTGCTCTGCTCCAATAGGCAAGGAGAACAAGCCTTACTTGATTTTTCAAAATCGGTCAATGTGCAGCTTGTGGAACTTTTTTATTTTTCTCCGATCATCTCAGATGGGCAACAGGACGATGAGGCAGTTAAGATTGAAGCTCTGCACAAGAGAAGAAACCTCCTTGCTGCCTATTGTAAACTGATCATCTACTGTGTGGTAGACATGAAGACTGGAGCCGACATCTTTAAACAGTACATGAGGGTAAGTTAAACTTGTATCATTTCAAAAAAAGGGCTGCAATTCAGTGAACATCTCGAAAAAACATCTGCTGTTGCAGGAATTAATGCATTGTCTGTCTTAGCATTAGACATGTAAATCAGCTCATGTATACAGAGATAATTCTTCACGTCCCAGTAATGTTTTCTTTTTCTTTACAGTATTACAATGATTATGGTGACATCATCAAGGAGACTATGAGTAAGACTCGGCAAATCGACAAGATTCAATGTGCCAAGACGCTCATCCTCAGTCTGCAGCAGGTCAGTGTACACACTTTTCCTCACTCATTGATTATTTCAGTAATTCTGACCTTTTTGTTAATTTGTCCCATTGTTACGAGATTGTTGATGTAATGTTTCACGTATCTCTTCCTGCTAGCTCTTCAATGAAATGCTGTCTGAACTGGGTCATGGGTTCGATCGCTCCTCCTCTATGTTCTGTGGAATCAAAGAGTTGGCCCGTCGTTTTTCTCTAACCTTCGGTCTCGACCAAGTCAAAACCAGGGACGCTATCGCTATGCTGCACAAGTAAGGCTTCGTTCTGCTCTTGTTACATTGAATTGCTTCTTACATTTTTGGCGTCGCATCTGGGAACTGTCATGTTAGACAAATTACTCCTTGAATACCGTGTTTCCTCTTGCCATGTTATTTATTTCTCTGAATTTTGGAGGCTTAAGTGATAAATTGTTGCAGTTTTGCCTATTCCCATGCACTTGCATGCTTTTCTAAGTAAAAAAACATCAGGCTGTTCAAACACACAGAAGAGCAACAGTGTTATAAACACTGGTCTGTTGCATACTTTATGTAAGGAACCCACGCACTAATCAAACAAGCTGCACAATGTGTTCTGCATGCTCATATGTAGCAAAATGTGTGATCCTAAATTTGTAACACTAATTTCTGTTGCTACATCATGTATTTCACACCAGCGTGTGTAAACTGAAAATATTTTTCATTCAATTTTGACCTTTTTAAATGATACATGTTGGTTCTTTTCAGCAGCAATGGAGAATTGAGTGCATAAAGGGCACACAATCCTCCACATTTATAAATACCCCACTCCCATTATGTTGGTTTTGTTCTCATGTGGATTATTATATTATAATCTCAGTCAGGTTCCAGGAAATCCGATGCATGCACATTTTTTTCTGCTTGCATGGGTATCCCCTACACTTGTTCAACATATGGATGCACTATGTAATGGGATATGCCAGATGTGCGACAGGCGTTTAAGTGATGAAAGACAGGCTAAAGATTCTGCTTTGTTTCCATCTAGTATATAAAATATTAAAACTTTCAAAGGGATGTAGCGCAGCATTACATTATAGCAGAGTGTGACATGACTACTGGGTGCAGTCAAGTGGAACAGACAGTGATGTAGGGATGTAACAGAACTATAAAGGTCGGTGCAAAATGCTATAGATCACTAGGACTCGTTTAGAAGGAAGTGAGCAAGACGCCTATTACGTGTCTTGTAGTAAGAATCAGGTATCTTGACTTGTTTAACAGCGCACTAAAAGATTTAAACATCCTTTGTTTTGGAGATTTGTAGTTTCATTGTAAGAGTTAACAAGCTTTTTTGCCCTGTTTAAAAAAACACTGACACTGTTTACGAATGTTTGACAAATTGTCTAAATAAAAAGTTATTCATTATTTATACAGAATAGCAGCTTCCATAAAAGAAACAGTGAAAAGTCAGGCATGCTGTTGGTCTAGTGGTTTAAAACATGTACCACGTGACCAGTGTCCCTGTTTCAGATTAATAAATTCATGTCTTTGTTTAAACCTCAGTTTTCGTGAATTTCACTACACAGTTTGGATCAACTATTTCTATGTTTTATGTCCATGAAACCACTTCTTTTTCTCTGCTCACAGTGTGTTAATATTCCTCTCTGTCTTTGTGCATCTTTCAGGGATGGTATCGAGTTTGCGTTTAAGGATCCTAGTACCCAGGGCGAAGGAGGCCCTCCCCTTAACCTGGCCTTCTTGGACATCCTCAGCGAGTTCTCCTCCAAACTTATGAGACAAGACAAGAGGACTGTGTAAGTTTTTTTTACTGCTGAGCTGACGGGTGTGAGGCTTCAGTGTAACAGGTGTTTGTGACAACTGGTGCAACTGGTGTCTCTGATGTGTGGTTGATGCGATGCTTTTATTTTTTCACCCTCCAGTTGGAATGTGCACCTGTTTGTGTGTAAAGATGCACAAGTTTGTTTAACTTGTCTATGTGACCTCCCGCTTCTCCTCAGCCACATGTACCTGGAGCGCTTCATGACGTTCCAGATGGCACTGCAGCGAGAGGACTGCTGGCTCCCCCTCATCTCCTACAGGAATTCCCTGCAGGCTGGCGGCGATGACGACACCATGTCGGTGATGAGTGGCTACTCCAGCAGAGGCTCCTCCGTCCGCTCCAAGAAGATCAAGCCTCCTGCTGTTACAGCTGGAACTTCAGCAGCCAAGAGGAAGCTGCCAGAAGGTATTGCACACTACAGTCATTAATAATGGGGTTAATAACGGTGTTTTCTTCACTTTTTTTTTCATTTCCAAGAGAGATGGCCGTTAACTTTAGTTTAGCACAGTGCAGTTCTGTTAGTGCAGGCAGCTGCATAATTGTTTCAAGCTTTAAAACTGGACACCACCGACTGCAGCATTTTTCTGTTATTACTAGGGGTGTCACGATTTCAATTTTAAATCAGAAATCGATCGAAATTGGACTCCGATCTCGACCATCAAAATTAAAAGCGGGATCGAAAATTGTTTTTTTGTTTATTCAATTGTTTTCCGCCCACCTTCCTGCGTTAGAAAAAAATACAGCTGTACTGTGTAAATGTAACAGCCACCTCACTCATGGTTAAAACTATGAACCAGCACAAAAGTCACAATTACCAACATAAGCCACCATGCTCTGAACAGACACATTACATTACAAACACTAACAAAAGTAACATTTGCATTTTGGAACATAAAACAGCAAACTGAAATTACTCAGTCCAGCACTCAGGACTAGGCAGGCACGATGGGATGTGTGGGCCGTCCCTGTCGCTACGATACTCGGGACACTTCCTGCATGCCTATGGCATTTTACACTACATGATTTAGCCTAGCTGCTAGCAGACTTTAGTTAGTTAGTTACTTTTCCCTACCTCTTCTATTCTTACTTGGTTTAACGTTAAGTCACTGCGTCTCCTGACAGAACAACACCACAGTTGAATTTCAGCCTACATGCACTTTTTATCAGCTCAATGTTGTTGAATCAGAGCAGCTGATGGTAGCAACAAGCTAGCAGGACTGCTGAGTGCCGTCTCTCAGCGTACACAGACTGTCCAAAGCTCCGTCTCTCTCAGTGACAAACAGCGATGAGAGGAGAGAAAGGAGCGTGACCGTAAATGACAACAACCATATTTTTGTAGATTACAGCTCACTTGTAATACACTGCAGAAGGATTTCTCTATTGTTTTTGTAATGATTATGTACTGAGGTGGGTCACAGATACTGATATTGAAAAGATTCAGCTTTTTATATTGTAGACTGTTGTACTTTAATTTTTGAAACACTTTCTAAATAAAAAGGGAGTTCAGTTCTCTTTTTTAAAGAAGAATTTGAAAGTGTAAATGACAGTTGTCAGGGCATAAAACCAATGATATATATATATATATATATATATATAGTCTATAAATTTAAAATTGAATCGAATCGTGACCTTAAAATAGAAAGTCAAATTGAATCGTGGATTTGGAGAATCGTGACCTCCCTAGATATATCCTATGATCATAAATCATTTGAAACTCCTCGACACCTACCAACGCAAACTGAAAATAGGTCTTTATGAGAACCACATACATTATAGCCCAGCAACAATGTTACAAAAGCAGAGTTGGAGCCCAGATTAACCCAGATGCGTTCCTACCATCCCAGCTCAGCCAGCCGAGCTGATGATGGGTGAGGAGATTAAACAGCAGATGGTGAGAGAGAGTCGGAAGAGTCAAACGGCTCCTTACCAATCACACAAGGTCACTTTAGCTGTATGTCTGTGTGTTTGCCGAAGACCTGCTCCAGACCAAGGACATCTCTGGAATATTAAATGTAAAAATTCATTCCATTTACAAGGTCACAAAATGCAGTGCTCGGTGGGGAAGTTTAGGAGTTGGCTCACCTAAGGCTGATATTATAATACGGTCAAACTCAAATCAGTGTTCTCATGATTTATTTGTTATTTCCTTGACTCCTAATTTTGGGAGGGTTGTGACCCCCTTTCTTAATTGTGTTTTCTGGCATACTCTTTATAATGGTGAATCCCAAACTCCATCTTCTGTGTAAGGACAGACCTCAGGGTACAGTGTGTGTACGCTCATTTCCACCCAGTACTGTATTCCTTAGGGCGCTTTCACAAGCCAACGTTCAGTCCGTTTTAACCAAACTGGTGCGGTTCGGTTGGGCAGTTATGACCGCAGTAACTATACTTCGATGCGGACTAAAAAAAAAATAATTAATGGTTTCGAGACTGCTTGCAAGAGGTGGTCCCGGACCGTTTCCAAATGAACCAAAACGCAGGCTGCCTGTGCGTGCTTTTGTTGAGATGGACACAGGTAAACGACAGGTTAACATGAGTGGGAGAGGACTGACCTGGACTTCTGCAGAAGTCTGATGTTTGCTTGACATCTGGGCCGAAGAGAACATACAGAATATGATAAATATAGTCCACAAAATAGTGACGTTTATAAAGTCATTCGAGAGAAGGGAAGGGATTCATGCTCACAGTAGATCAGTGCCGAGTCAAAGTGGAAACACTTCGACAGCAATATATCAGAGTCCGTGATTCCCTGCATAGAAGTAGTAGCTCTCGAGACGAAAAAGATAAATTCGCTCCTTTGTACACGGCCCTCAGCCAATTAATTTTTTTAATTTGGTCTGCTTTAATTTGTGCACTGTGAAACCGAACCAGACTAAATAGAAAACTAACCAAAAGTATCAATTTCACTCTGATTCGGACTAGCCAAACAGACTATGGCTTGTGAAAGCGCCCTTTGAGAATATCCCAAATTTGTATTTGGAAATACTATACCAACATCCTGACATCTCCTTTAAGGTCTTCAAAATGGACAAATTACGAAACCCCTGCGTTAGTGTGAAGATATTTGTTAGTTTTGTTATCCTACCCAATCGTTTTGCTCACACTTTATTTTGAAACTCAATATTGTTTATAGTTAAGGAACTTGGCAGGAAATTTGGTAACTTAAAACTAGTATAATAAAACAAGCATGAGCATGTTGGTTGTATGACTTTCTGACACTTTGGACCTTTCTTTTCCAGAGGAGAGCAGCACCAGCGAGGTGTGGCAGCAGAGCATGCAGACCCCAGTCATGTTGCCGTCCCCCCACCTCACCTCCACTGCCATGCGGGACCCTAAGAGGGGCCGGGATGACAGCTTCATGGGGGTCTACCCCCTTCCTCACGACCAGCAGCAGCCCATCCAACTCCCACAGCACCATCAACAGACGCCTCAGCACCACCAAACACCCTTGGATTACAAGTATGTATGAACACTGTTGCATTCCTGAGGTATAACGATGCAGTCAGGTCACAGTTGAGTACAATACATGTTACAGGAGGGGTTATCGTTTCACTAAATACAATATATTATTAACAAAAAGTTTAAATGAAAACTTCACTGTAGAAGATTTTACTACAGTTTTCACTATTTTTTTGTAAAAAAAAGTTATAAATATCTGTGCAAAATAAGTATAAAAATAACTAGGGATGTCCAAGTTAATGCAAATTTGTTTCAACACCACTAATTTCTTTAACGCATCTTGCAATTTTTAGGTTGTAGTGGGCTCAGTTTTAAAGCTAAAGTGAAGATACTGGCATCAAATGAAACTAAAAAACCTAAGGAATCCACTGGTACCAACCGTGTCCTACTAGCTTGTCGCGAAGGAGGTTAAATAACGCTCCAAACTTGCACTAAATTTTAACGAGGAAAAACTACTGGCAATTTTCAAAGGGGTCCCTTGACCTCTGACCTCAAGATATGTGAATGAAAATGGGTTCTATGGGTACCCACGAGTCTCCCCTTTACAGACATGCCCACTTTATGATAATCACATGCAGTTTTGGGGCAAGTCATAGTCAAGTCAGCACACTGACACACTGACAGCTGTTATTGCCTGTTGGGCTGCAGTTTGCCATGATATTTACAATAATGAATATATACAAAAGTTTGCATAAAGCAGCATATTTGCCCACTCCCATGTTGATAAGAGTATTAAATACTTGACAGATCCCCCTTTAAGGTACATTTTGAACAGATAAAAAATGTGCGATTAATTTGTGATTAATCGCGATTAACTATGGACAATCATGCGATTTAATCACAATTAAATATTTTAATCGATTGACTGCCCTAAAAGAACACTTTATTTGGCAAGAGCACAGAAAACAAATCCTCTTGTCTTTAGACAAATGTTTGACATGAAAGTTGTTGGTAACTATAACCGTTCAGATTAGAATGTCATTAGTGTTCACTCTTGCTTTTAATTTATGTATATAAAAACAAGTACCCTTAGGGGGCATAATTAATAGGAATATTTCAATCAGTTGTTCAGCTCCTTGGTACACACCATCAAACTTTTCATTGAATATTGTGCCAAGGCCTATTCTTACACTTTGAAGTTCCAACATGAACTTTTCTCCTCCTCATTTGTTGTGTTGCCCAGAAACTCTTTGATGGTCGTTTTCTTTTAGTTAATTATCTGTAATTTCCTTGCATCCCAACGCTTCCTTCCACAAGGTTTTATAAATGTATCCAGGCCTATCATACAGTTGAGTGGATCACTTATTCTTTCAGAATGGGATCAGAGGACTAGAATATGAGCCAAAATACATTAAGACAGGCTTCAATGAAATTTCCCATTTGCGTGCTATTAATTTTGAGGGTAAATGGCTGCAAAATGCTTGTACTTAACAGCCTGCCAAGTGTTGGCCCTACTGGGACAGTGACTGATAAGCTTATTTATCCAACTTGACTTTTCATAGGCGCCCGGCCAGTGGGCCATCTATATAGTTGTATCTGACATCCTTGTGGTATCTCCAGTTAAATCACCAAACGTGCAGATTAAAACGTTTCTAATTAGTGCGCCCTTGTGCATTCAGTTCCCAGGTGACGTGGATGCTGGCTCAGAGACAGCAAGAAGAGGCACGCCAGCAGCAGGAAAGAGCCATGAACTACGCCAAGCTCAGGACCAATCTGCAGCATGCTATGTAAGACACACACACACATCTGCACATAGTCGCCAGTGAGAATGTCATTAAAAGTATGTTTCCATAATTGAATAATGTTTCGTTTTTGCAGTCGTCGCGGTACTGGGCTCATGGAGGAAGACGAAGAGCCGATTGTGGAGGATGTGATGATGTCATCTGAGGGTCGTATGGATGACCTCAATGAAGGCATGGACTTTGATACCATGGACATTGATCTGGTAAGAACCACACAAGGGATTATTAATTTCTACTTAATTAAAAAATACAGTATTCTTTTTAGATAATGTTTTGCTTTTTAAAACGGATCTTGCATATAGTGCACAGGCAAAATGTAGGGATGTCCATTTAATAGGGGTGTCACGATTCTCCAAATTCACGATTTCATTTGCCTTTCCACTTTGAAGGCCTCGATTCAATTTGATTTCCGATTTAAACATGCTATTGTTCATTGGTTTTACGTCCTGATAACTGTCATTTACACTTTCAAATTCTTCTTTAAAAAGAGAGGCTATCAAGTGTGATGTTATTTTGGAATGTACCACACTAAGGCCATATGGTCAAATTTAAATCATTTATTTAATATGTAATTACAATAACTTATTTCACCAGTTGATAATATTGATAAATTGGGGAACAAGCTGTTAAACAATAAAAATAAGATCCACTAGATGGCAGGAGGGTGCCTAACAACAACAGCTAGAGTTTCTCAGAGTTTACGAGGCACACCTGAATGCACCAGGAAGTCCCTACATCAGTGGTCTCAAACTCAATTTACCTGGGGGCCGCTGGAGGCAGAGTCTGGGTGAGGCTGGGCCGCATCAGGTATTCCACAAAAAAAGCTTTGTTAAAAAAAAAAACAAATCTTCTCAAACGTCATTATTAACAGTTCTTTAACTTGAATGGGTTCTTCTGAACATGAACTGTCCTGAACATGAATGGAACATTGAAGAACATGAACGGTTCTTCTGAACATGGCCTCTATTGCGTCTCCCACTTTTCCTGAAATTGTCTGTGCTCGTCACCAACCTTTCTCTTCACTGCAGGCTTTGAAAAAGACATGATTGGGGCTGTGTGACAAGATATATATTCATTCCACTTGGTGTCACTCCGCAATAAAGTTGTGCCTGCTGTGTTTGTGTTGCTCTGCAATTACACCACCAAACCGCTAGTTGGCGGCGGCGTCTCTATGAGTTTCCTTCTTCTTCTTGTACTACAAACAGAAACTGAGGGAGTTGGAGCTAATAACTGTTGAACCACAGAACTTTTACTGACATTACTGCAACGCCGAAAAGAGAAAATATATCTGAGTGGATTTGTGTGAACAAACATTGAAAAGATGGAGGCAGAGAGAAGTAGAACTTGGTCCTGGCCGCTCAGCATCGCTGAGAGACTGGACCAATCACAGCTGTTGCGGTCTGCGTCGCCGCGACGTGTAGTTACATTTCTGGAGAGGTGCACGTCAGGCTACGGCGTCGATTCAACGCAGAAGTATAAATCAAGCTTTAATCAAGCTTATGCGATGTTACACGGGCGCCGCCATAGTTGTTGTGAAATGTTTCTCTGCTTGCATCAAGCCCGGCCGATTGCCCGTCCCCGGGAGCCAGATACCCCACTGTGATTGGTAGGTTCGTTCAGCTCGGGCTCGCGCAACAAAGGGACCTTCCACGGCAAACTGCCATTCACATAAAACTCGCGGGCTGAGGGCGCCTGGTTAGCTCAGTTGGTAGAGCGGGCGCCCATGTAACAAGACTTGGTCCTGACCGCGGCGGCCCGGGTTCGAATCCGGCCTGTGGCCCTTTCCGCATCCACTCTCTCTCTCCCCCCTTTCCAAGACTCTATCCACTGTCCTGTCAATAAAAATGAAAAAATGCCCCCAAAAAAAACTTTATAAAAAAAAAAAAATTTGCGGGCCGCACTAACATTAAACTTTCATATCAAGGTGGGGGCCACAAAATATCGTCTTGCGGGCCGCAATTGGCCCGCGGGCCGCGAGTTTGAGACCCCTGCCCTACATGCTTTACACTACGGTTAGGATAAACCCCGCTTTACCATACAAAACGACGTAGACACACAATCGATTTTAAGTGGAGATACCGCTGCTGAAATCGACAAACAGTTCGATGAGCGCTGTTTTCTTTGGTTGCTGCAGTCTGTTAATCTTCTGCAGCCTACAAACTGTAGTTTTTTCTGTCAACGACACATGCGTTCTTTACATTACTCACGGGGAAGGCAAAACGTCACCACACTGGTGAAATCAGGGAAGCAGGAGGATTTTCTTTTGTTTCTCTGTCATCTCCGACTCCATCAGTGGCCATAATGTCTCCAAAGTGCAGCTGCAGGCTACTGGTTAGATTCGCTACGTTGCCTTTGAAGTTTGTTGTTGTTTTTTTCTTCGGATGAACGCAAGAAGGCGGGGATGGAGAGAGAAAAAATAATCTCCAATCCTTTTGATGGTCGAAATTGGAAGCTAATTTTGATCGATTTACGATTTAGAATCAAAATAGTCACACCCCTACCGACCAGGGTTTTTTGGGGCAGGACGATCACCGCCCGATCTTTTACAGTTTCTGTTCTTGAATGTTTTGACACAAAGCTTCCAGATAACAGACCTTGTAAAACCCAACAATTTTAACTCATGACTAATACTGTTTATACATTTCTATATTCTAGTTGTGATTATTTCACAAGTTGGAGTCGCTGTGATTGATTACATCTTGTATTTCGTTACCCCTTTCAAACTTAATCCTCAGTTTCATCTTTAACACCTTCAGTTTCCTGTTTGGGTCTCAGAAGATCAAAGTACACAACAAACAGGCATTTTTACATGTTTTTCTAGACACCTAGTAAAATTGCCATTAGGAGGCGGCATTAGTTGCTGTTGTTTCTATCGATGTAACATCTGGTCTTAGGATATCAATGCCAGATAAGAACAGATGTTACATCTGGAGACTCATCGTGGTCTGATTATTTTACAGGCACAATACTGGATACAGAGTCATGCAGCAAGAAACAGTTGCTTGAAATGTGATTTTAATTCTGAGATACTCGGAGGACAAAAAATAAAAAACCTCAAAACTCTGATTCATCAACAAAAATCTCAAAAAGCCTGCTATCCCCGGCGCCAGCTAAGAACAAGCTGCCCGAAGCAGCACCATATGGAGGCAAACAAAAAAACCTTAACTGTCTTAGAAACCAGTGTGGTGGAGCTCGGGCAGTGAAAACACATGTAATGTGATTTTTTTTGTTTGCATCATCTATTTATTTCTCCTTTTCTTTTGACTGTTGAATTTAAAGACCACCAATCAAGTCGTGCCGACCAGCGCTCATCAATCTGAGCATCCCTAACAAAAACACTGCAGTCCTTCTTTTTCTTTTGTTTCATGGCCCAATAGTTTCCAGAAGTTGTCAGACCCTTTCACAGTTTTTCCATTCAGTTTGATTTTTATTAGAGCGTAACCAACCAAGTGAGCGTTTTCATGACTAAGACCAATATATATCCTGATTTAATTACATTTTGGTTACTGGTTTCGCGTGCACACACTGCATCGGGAATAAGGCAGTTACTCTAAGAATAGACTGATTTGTTTAGCATGCAAAATCAATAACGAGCAGCTTGCGTTGATCTTTGCATGTAACATCAAAAATGGGCATAGAAGACAGAAGAGATGATCAAAAAGAATTGTTGGCTGTGGGGATGCATATATCTGGTTTTGGGTTTTTAAAAAGATGATGAAAGACTCCGTCGACAGCGCCTTGCAACTGTCGGTACACCACGAGGCAACGTGACTAATTTATTTGACCATTTACCCCGACACCACAGAACCATGTATGATGAGTGTCAAGCCAGAACAAAATTTTATCCCAGACAAATGTCTTTTTTGGATGCTTACGATAGCGCTGCTTTCTATAAGAGAGGATCCAAATGTCATGTTGAATCTATCAACCAGAAAATTGAACTGTCCTAGTTTTTCAAAATCCACTCCATTCCGTTGCATGTGTGATAAATTCTTTCCAAATTGTAGGGATGAGATTTTTTAAGAATTTCAGACTTGAAAGCACGACCCACGTGAATCATGTATTCGTTAAAAACATGGGGGGGGGGGGGTTGTAAACTAGGCTAACTATAAACACGCAATGACTTCCTACTTACTATTCATTCTTGTTTGTGATGGTGGAAAAATAAACACTGTTTTAATGGTACAAAACGCTGAGCAGATTCAGAAAACTTTAATAACAAAAAAAAAGGTTTTCTGAATCTGCTCTTTTGGTTTTCAGAATATGATTTTTACAGGACAAACATTTCTAGAAGAATTAAATGTCCAGACGAAGGCTGTGCTATGTGTAAACTATAGCCAGCTTCTGTCTTTAAGCTTTTTGGGCATTGTCTATATTAATAATAGGTCCAAAATGATGTGAAATTGCATAGTTTTACCTTCAAATTTTCCAGAGGAAGGACCCCAAAGTTACCCTGCTCAAACATGAAAAAGCTTGTGTGGCGCAAGAGAGGTACAATGATTGCTTCTTGCAAGTTCCCCCAGTTAAACAAACAAAAAGCAATATAATATACAAAGGTGGTATATGATCAGGGCGTGGTGTTATTTTATCCGTGGATGCGAATGCTCTGTATATTTTTCTGCTTTTTGCACATTTAGTAAAGTCGAGTCAAAGCGTTTGTCATGTGCACAGTTAAAACCAAGTTTCCCAGTACAATGAAATTGTGAATATGTGCCGTTTACAAGGAAGGAACCACAAAGTATAAGAAACAAATACTAGAAAATAGATACAGAAAGATAGAACACTATCTACAATATACAATAAAAACGGATAAAGAAGAATGCTATGTACATTATACAATAATAGAGTAGTATCTGTGCAATATGTGCATGTGTTTGCCAATCACATGCCTGAAATTGAGCCGTAGGAGTTCAATGCTACAAATATCTGCTGAAATGACATATCCTCTGTTTTGATGTTGTAATGCATATTGCAAACATCCATAATGCCATAATGCCACAATGTTTTTGGTTTTCTTCTGGTATCATTCAGCCCTAACTTTTAGTACAGGCAAAGATTGTTAAAATATTCATTAGTTGTCTGCCAAAGCAGCTGTTATAGCAGGAGAAGCTGTTGGAGTTTCCGCTCTAAACACGGTCTTTCTCTTCCAGCCGCCCTCAAAGAACCGCCGTGAAAGGTCTGAGCTCAAGCCCGACTACTTTGACCCCGCTTCTATCATGGATGAATCGGTAAGGAGCAGCTACACTCTATCACTTAGATTTGTTTCACCTTGTATGCTGACCACCTCCAGGCTCTCACACATACACTATGCACACGCATACAAATAAATACATCATGCTCATGGAGATTCCAGGTGTGTTTGTGTAATAGTCGGCTGGAGAAGCTTGTGAGACACAGTGACAGCTGATACAACTTGTGATTTGCTTAAACAAAGTAAACAGAGGTGCTCTAAAATGAGTTTGACTCTATGGAAGTAAATCGAGACTAGATGGCTTGCAACCAGTCACATCACATGGACCATTAGCAAGCGTGTTGTATTTGGGGCGCTGAATGAGGCTGTGCAAAACATTCAGACAAGTTCATCTGACCAGCCTGTGCGCTCTGCAGCCAAACACAACACTTCCTATTGGTTGCAAGGCCACTACTTTTGCCTCTGTAAACACACCAAATTTGATTTATTTCCGAAATGTACTTCCGACCTTAAATTCTTGTTTCAACATGTCCCAACCTTAAGGAACCCTGGGGATTTGCCTCAGGGCTTGTTCTCACTCTGGGCTTTGAAATGCAGCACTCCTCAGACACTGCCTCAGTGCAGAGCACTGAAAACATGAGTGGGTGTTTTATGTCAACTTTGAATAATTTCATTGTCACTAAAAATATCACAGCAGAAAACAGTTTTCTCTTCAGCAAACACGTAGCGTCTTGTTCTATTAAGCTCTTTCCCAGCAAAGAAACAACACGCAGCGGCGCACTTAGCTGCTCAGCTTTTGGCACTTGACACGACCAGCTCAGAACAAGTCTGCCTCAGATCCATTTTTTCCGCTCTGAATTTGTTCTACACAGTGTTAGGAATGATGTGGCTGTACGGTAGGTTTTATTTTGAAACGGCAGACAGAAAGTCAAATGGAGTTAATGCAGTGTGATATCAAAACTATCAAACGGCCAGCAATTAATACACTACATTTTTGCTGCGAGCTGGCTTCAGTTAAAGCATTGTTAAATTTAATTTTGTTGGATATTAGACAATTGGAGAAAATGGTCTGTTGGACTGGACTTTAATTTTAGATACTCGGGTCGATTACCTTCTCCCCTTAAACACCTTGACAGCAACTACTGTACTGTACTCTTAATCTGACAGTGGTGCACCTCACTAACTTCATAGATGACACAAGTAACACTTTATTAGAGATGTTCCGATACCATTTTTTCCTTACAGATACAGAGTGTGATAGCTGAACTTGCGGTATCAGCCGCTACCGAGTACCGATCCCATACCAGCGTTATAAAAAAATATATAATTGTTGATGTTATTATTATTTATTATTATTATACAACTTATATAATTATTATGTTGGATTTTCCACTGTGAAATATTGCCAAATGGCTGACATTTTTCTCGGTCTGACTACCGTTACACTCTCCACTAGCACCGCATTGTTGTTGTTTGCTATCGTCACGAGACAAACTACCTGCAATCAGTTCTTCTTCGCTGCTCTAAAACAGTAGTTGCCAGTGGCAGCCATGATACATCCAGGGCGACAGCACAGTGAGGGCTACGAAGAAGAATTGATTTCTGTTTTTTTTCTACCTGGGTTAATGAATTATGGTATCGGATCGGTGCATGGACTGACGTACTCGGCGTTACCCGATCCCGACTTTTGGGCAGTATCGGAAGCATTTCCAATACTGGTATTGGAACAACTCTAACTTTTATTTAATTAAAGTTACTATGAGGAACTTTTTTATACTGGTTATGAAACAGTCTGAATTGAATATGGATGCCTCTATATGACCTACATACTGCAAGTAAACAAGACCATCAGCAAGAAGATTGGCTATTTCTATATAGTTATTCTTAATGCTCGTCATCAGTGCCAACGGGTCGGATTCTGCGCAAAATCACGCAGATTCACCAGAAACTCCTTCAGCTCAGACTCCAGCGGGGCCTCAGGCAGCGACCAGCCCACCACGGACAGACCCAGATCGATCCGGCTTCGCTGCCGCCTTAAAAATGCAGTCGGTGCTCCGGCGGGAGATGGAAAGTGCCTGGCAGCAGCGTCTCCTCCTCTGGCCAGGAGCAGAGCTTTGCCTCCCTGCTGAGAGCTGACACCACGCTGCTAGAGGGAAGGGAGGCAAGGGAGAACCAGGACTGCCTTGCTGCAGTAAAGGGACTCTGGTGCTTGGAAACACTACCGCTTTTTTTCCGCGGGGACCGCCAAAATCAACACAAAATAAAAGTTCCTCGTAGTAGCTTTAATTTGCAGAAGCAAATAGTTGTCAATAGAATAAATTGTCAAGCACTTGGGATTAGATCATTATTTTTTAACTTTATAACTGGTTATTAACGTTTGTTTCTTTTTCCTTTTTTGGTCTCCTCTAGGTCCTTGGGGTGTCCATGTTTTAAGCTAATATCCAGATGATTTTGACGCTGGGATAACAGAAGAGGCGCTTTGTATTTAAAGAGAATTTTAGATGCGAAAACAGAAGTGTTTTCTGTAAGAAAAAGCAAAAAACAAAACAAAAAAAACCGTCTGGCTTGTACTCCACGTGGACCAATGACAACCCACACTCAGTGTTGCTTGCTCAGAGAGGACATTGTTTCAAATATTTACTTTTATAATCTTGGGTAAGCTCTTCCTGTTGAGAAATAGTGTAACAGGCCACTTCCAAAACCTATTAGAAATGAGACATGTCTGAAGAAAAATCCATAATAGCTTTTTCTTTTTTCCTCTTTCCTTTTTTTTTTTTTTTAAACGGGGATGAATTGGTGTGTTTAACTTAAGATACATTTTTTGTTTATGTCTAACCCTTTTTACAATTGTAGTAAGTTACCAGGTGTGAAGTAGTAATTTATAAACAGACTGTAGTAGCTTGCTTGTACTGTGTTAGCCAAGTGGATGGAGGTCTTTACGTTTCTGTGCTCCTTTTTTTTTTTTTCTCCCTCTATCTCCTAAGTTTCTTCTCCCTGTTGTTGGGCCTGATTTTGAGGTCCTGGTAACCACTGGTGGTTAAGATGGTGAGGTGTCACGTAGAATCAGTCATGATCCCTTTATGCTGTGAAGATTCCCAGAGTCCACTGAACGCTCCACACTGTTAAGCAGTAAGTCCTAGAGCTTACCCCAAGATTTGGACCACTCCTTAACCTCCATCTACTAGATAAAATGTGTCCCCTTCTCCCCCCAACAATGAGCAGATTTCTCTCCCAGTAGTGCCACTGTGTGGGCTCTGGCAGACCGCAGCTCACTCAAAGAATTACACGTCTTTTTTCTCTTTAAAATCCAGCAGCATAATGTTGAAATGGGTATCTCTACATTTTAAATAAAAGTTATATATGAATCGGTGCTGATTTTATATATGTGCTTTTGGTTTTCTTATTTTCAACTTTTCAACCTTCAGTCACAAAAGTTTGAGAAATGTAAGTAAAACTTAAAAAAAAAAAAAAAAGCATGTGAAGCCATGCGTCAAGGAAGATTTTTAAATTTGTATTTTTATGTTTTTTTTTCTTTTTTGTCTTGATAATGTCTTCGGGTTTCTACCTTTTTTCCTACATGTAAATTAGTTTGGATAAAACTAATGAAAACGACTTGTGAAATTCAGCTTTAAGGTTTTTTCTCAACATTAAAAAGTCCTGTCACAAAAATACTTAAAGATTTCAAAAGTGAAAGGTAGTCATTCAGACAATACTGAAGATGAAAAGTTATTCAGCAGCGCTGTGGCAGCTAGACAAAAAGCTTAGATTTTGACATATATTTGTCACACACAAGTTTTAATGAAATGTTTTGTCTACTGAGGTTTTTATTTTGTAGTCATTCCATGCTTAAGCCTTAAACATGCTTGTGAAGGTCACCTTCTCTCACAGTAATCTTCCATGCCAGAGGATCGGTCATGTTTAAAGGTGGATAATTGGCTTCTTAGAACATGAAACATGAGGTGGTCAGATGTAATGTGATAAAGTAGATGAACAGCCTATATGTGTTTTTGCCTAATTATTTTATGTAAGTAAAAAAGAAAATTCTTTTAAGGAAAAAGTACTGTTTATTGTTTGTTACTTACCACTACATTGGTATAAATTCTTATTAGATCATGTGTATATATACAAAATTTAATTTTTTTTTCTCCTTCCTTTTTGGCCATTTCTGTGTTTTATTATTTTTTTTCTGCACTCTTGCCTACACTCTAAGTTGTTGTCTATTATCCCATCCTCTTTCAGTCACTCTGTTTTCTGATTTGTACTTGTCTGGAGACAGTAACTTTTGAATAAAAATCAACACATTTCATCTGTGGTACTTTTTACTTTTGACCACAATGAGCTAGGGCTGATACTAACGATCATTTTAAATTTATTAATCTGTTGATTATTCTCTCTGATCGTTGTTTGGTTTATAAAATGTTGAAAATTGTCAATCAGTGTTTCCCAAAGCCAAAGATGATGTCCTCAAATGTCTTGTTTTGTCCACAACTCAAAGATATCCAGTTTACTGTCATAGAGGAGTAAAGAAACCAGAAAATATTCACATTTAATTACTTTGCTTAAAAAATTACGCAAACCAATTAATCGAGTATTAAAATAGTTGGCGATTAATTCAGTATTTAGGAGGCAACAGTAGTTGCTGTTGTTTATACTAATGTAACATCTGGTCTTAGGACATTAAGGCCAGATGTTACATCTGGAGACTCATGATCTGATTATTTTACAGTCACAATACTGGATACAATGTTTGTGCAGCAAGAAACGGTTGCTTGAAATCTGATACTCGGGAGGACAAAAATTTAAAAACCTCAAAACTCTGATACATCCACAGAAATCTCCAAAAGCCCTGAAATTCTCAGTAAGCCTTGTTAGTTCATAGCGTCGGAAGGTCGGTGTTCGATCCCCGGCTCCTCCGGTCACATGTCGAGGGTGTTCTTGACACTGTTCTTGAAGGCTGTGCCATCGCAGTGTGAATGCTGACATGTAGTATAAAGCACTCTGAGTGATCGCTATATAAATGCAAGTCCCCAGACGCCAGCTAAGAACCAGCTGCCTGGCTTAATATTTGACAACTAATCGATTAATCGCTGTAGCTCTTCAATGAACTTAATACAACTAATGCTGGGGTTAATCACATCCAGGCTGCACAGTTTATCTTGTTTTTTTTTCCTCTGCACATTTAGAAAAAAAATTAGGGTTGTTAATTAATGAAAATATTTTATTGTGATTAATCGCAAAGTATCGCACCTTTTTATTTGTTCAAACTGTAAAGGGAGATTTGTCAAGTATTTAATACTCTTATCAACATGGGAGTGGGCAAGTATATAAATGTATGTATATATTTATTATTGGAAATCAATTAACACAAAACAATGACAAATATATTCCAGAAACCCTCACAGGTACTGCATTTAGCATTAAAATAATATGCTCAAATCATAACATGGCAAACTGCAGCCCAACAGGCAACAACAGCTGTCAGTGTGTCAGTGTGCTGACTTGACTATGACTTGCTCCAAACTGCATGTGATTATCATAAAGTGGGCATCTCTGTAAAGGGGAGACTCGTGGGTACCCATAGAACCCATTTTCATTCACATATCTTGAGGTCAGAGGTCAAGGGACCCCTTTGAAAATGGCCATGCCAGTTTTTCCTCGCCAAAATTTAGCTTAAGTTTGGAGCGTTATTTAACCTCCTTCATGATAAGCTAGTATGATATGGTTGGCACCAATGGATTCCTTAGGTTTTCTAGTTTCCTATGGTGCCAGCATCTTCACTCTAGTTTGAAAACTGACAGTCCTTAAAATATATAGTTTAGTTGGGGTGGCACTTCACTTTACAGTTATTCACTTTATTAGCACAAGGGGGCGGTATAGTCCAAGGCGGACATCTCATCTCCCCACAATGGCAGAGCTATTACTGTACATGGTGTCACTCTTTCTAATATATGTATCTTTTGCACTTTGCTGAAAAAGCCTTTGAATATGTATTCTCAGGCACTCTGCATCTTCAGCGCAACACATCTCTCGGTGTGTGACAGCTTTTACATTTGTGTCGACCATCAAAAGGCCCCATCCTAGTGAGAGTAATGTCTTGTTCTGCCCAGACAAAGAGCGCCATAGTTGCCGTAATGATAAAAGTGGGAACATGAGGTAGCGGAAGAATGGATGAAAGCAACACAGACTTGTGTGTTAAGTGCATGATTAATAAAGAGGAGCTCAGATCAATGCGGTTCGTATTAGAATGGGAACCCTGCGTGGCAGAGAGCTCCCCTTCATGTCCAGCAGCCTGTGATACATGAAGAGGCCCGTCTCTCACTGCGTCAGTCACATGTCGCCTATCAGAATAATGTGTGGAGAAAAAAAGGCACTTACCTCGGCACAGCCCCTGCTTGATTGTCTTCTGAGCTGTCAGCCCTTTTTTTCTGTAACGCGCTGTTAGTGGTGTTCATGCAGAAAGAGACCAAAAGGGAAATTTTCGATTCGTTGTCATGTTGTCAAACCAGTTTTATGAGGAGGTGCTTTATGTCACATCTCACGCTTCTGTGCCTAAACGATTATTTTCTGTCTACTTTTCTCTCTATGGTTTGTTCCCAGAGCAGAGCATGGGCTCGGGTTAAGTTGTGTTTCTGAGGTCAGGGCTGCTCGGTTTCAATCAGAGCCACAGGGCTTCTAGTTTGTGTTTGCTCCTGATAACCCCAAAGGCCTCTGCGGGGGCCTATCAGTTGAGCTAGTGTTGAGACCTCAAAGAGGGTCAAGGAGGACTGGGAATCATGACTCACACTGAGGGAAACTAATCTAACAGGATCTGAGAAGTATTTCATGGCAACTTAAAGGGACTCTCTGTAAGAATCAGAAATGGCTTGTTAGCAGTGACACCTGTGGCTGTTGAGTCAACGACAGTCAGTGTCCTGTTGCTCGCGCTTGTACTCGCACTACGAAGACACGCGCGTCGGTCAAAACAGTGAGGCGACACACACGAGACTGAGCGTGGTTGACAAGCATCATGTTTATTAGCATTAGCCAGCTGAAACCACAATATCACTTTCCTGTTTCAGCCTCCTGACCGTGGTCAGAAGTGAAGGCACACGGCAGACACCGTAGTTTTGTTCTCCTTGGCTGGAGTCGATAACGTTACTCGCTCCGGAGTTAACCCCCGTGACTCCACTCAGCGGCAATTTCTGCACAAACTGCAACTTCCACTGTACATTCCCTCGATATACTCAAAGCAAAACTAACTCTCTTCTGCTCCGCTGCTCGATCGTTTTCGCACACACTCGCCACCGCTCTCTCTCACTTGCTTCATCACTCACTTCCCACGTTCACACACTCTTCGCACTAGCTCTGCTATTCTCCCACAACACTAGTTTTCGCCCGACGTCGGTCACATTCCTGTTTTGCAAAACGGGCTTCACTAGATATAACTTTGTTTTTTTGTGCTTCTGTGGAGTTTGTGTTGGAGTCTGAGTTGTGGTTGGGGCTGGTCATTTGTTGGCGTTAGCGGAGCTATGGCTAATGGTACGTGTCCACAGGGGTGTTTTTTATCACGAGTGATCGTCTCGCTTCCCAGCACTGGACGCTTGATGGGCTGCCACTAGACCAAAGGCACTTGATTGGACGAACGCTTTTCCTCATGGGCTGCTGCTCCCAGTTTTCAAACCAGAACCAACATGGCGGCTCGTTTGGGAACATTTGGGAGATTTCACAAAAATAGTTCACCGAAATGTGTTTCTGAAAACATTTTATGGGAGAAATAAGCCATGCGGTTGCGAAATCTGACTTTATTTTGGATCTGACGCCCCTGATTTGCATAAAGTAGCCTGGACCTCAATTTTATGCAAATGAGGAGCAGGCGACGTGATGGTCCGTTTCTCGAATCGCGCTGCCACGCTACCGGAATGCATTTCACGGCTGCTTATATAGAAAATGAATGAGAAGCGTGGAAAGGACGGAGCCTGTGGACATGTACCATAAGGCATGACATCACATTCCGTTGGATTTTCCCGGAAAAACAGGCCTGGGTTCTTCACATTAAAAGCATATGTTCACACATTGGCAATAAAAAACAATTTATACGTATAAAAAGCTACATACAGTCCCTTTAAAACAGGCTCTACATGTATGCTCTGTATTTAACACAACCACTTTTAAATAACGCTCAGAAAAGCTGTGTACTTAAAGGACGAGACTTCTCCGCAAGTAGATGAACTCGCAGATTTTTAATTCCACGGATTAATCATCAATGAGAGCATTGCTTGTAATCTGCTCGGTTTGGACGAGGCGGAGGAAAGCAGCTCACCCTGGAAAATCTTTTTACCAGGACCTGCCTCCGATTACTCGCACACAGATAGGCCGACTTCCAGGCCACTGGCGCTCAAATGTCCAGACTCATCTTCCAGTGCCCCACGGTGCGCTGCAGTAGCCTAACACCCCATCCTTGACATTTCTGTGCCATCTCTCCAACAATGCCCTGCGCACCCAATAAAATATCTGGTAACCAAATATAAAGGGAAAGAATCTCTGCCGGCTTAAGAGGAGACGCTCTGTGGGCCGTAACAGAGATGTCAAGGTGAATGCGGAATGAGAAAAGGATCAATGGCCTTCATTATGAGGAGCAGGTTTCATGAGACAGGCCAGAACAGGTCAGAGATTCCAGTGGAAGGCTATGAATAGAGCGTCGTGGGAACCTCAACCTACTGTCTGCCTCCTGTCGGTTCGCTTCGTATTGACACACGGGGCAGAGCGGCTAAAGGTATGCTGAATGAGTGAACGAGTGACAGGGCCATTGTACCTAGAGGACAGAAGCAGGAGGATTAGTATGCCTTCGACACCGAGGGCTGAGATGGTCCAGCGGTGTGGAGGGAATCTGTCATCGGCAGAGCTGCAGGTGGTCCGGAGGTCTGAGCGCGGGGCATTCGACCCCGTGAGGCGAGAAAACAAGGAGTTTTCAGCTGGGAGCGGAGTGATATTTACCCCGGCTTCACCCTGGAATCTGATTCTCCACACCTTCTCTCCTCGCCTCACATCATTGTTGTGGAGCCACTTTCGCTCGTCCCAGTGGGCCTGAGCTTTGCAAGCGAGGATAATAGTGGTCCCCCCCTTCCCCCCACGGCAGGAAGAGAAAACAAGGTTTTCAATTAGGGGGGGAAAACTCTGAAAACATGCAAGTCTGCGAGGTAGCACTGCGCCACACAAGAGGCCTCCATTTTTTTTTTTTTTTTTAAATCCCTTGAAGCTCATTCAAAGGTGACCTGCAGATGACTGAACGCATTTCTGGGCCAAGCCAGCTCTGCTAAATCATGAGTCTCGGTAAAGTTTGGATGAGTGTCTCATAAGGGCGTGATGAGACAGGTCTAATAAAGATGACGGAGAGCGCCGCGTGTCACCAGCCCCTGCCAGGAAACCCCGGTGATAAACGAGGGCCGGGCCACCTCTGCTAATAAGACTCATCTCTTTAATTGGCTCTGTGATATGACTGTGCAAACGACCCGAGGTTGCGGGCGTGGGTTAAATGTGTGTGTGCAATGTCCACGTCTGAGATATGTGCGGGGGGGGTATGTGCAGGGTGTGTCTGTGTGTGCATGCGTGGGCGGGAGGCCCATGCATGTGCCTGTGATTAGCTCTCTTCACTTCCCTTCATGCGCGGATACAAGCCAGAGAGCCTCATTAGAAAGAGAGCACTTCTATAGCCGGCCAAGATTTAACACCTCACCCAATAATAATTTATTCAATCTATTCTTAAGTATTGCATGCGCCGCTGGATAGGGGTTAGGTTATGTAAGAGTGCGACATCGGCCGGTTTGAATGTGATATGATGATAATTATAAATCCAAGGGAGACGACAGATGGAGGGGTACTTTAAAGGTTCAGCAGGTAGAAACTATTACAACTCTTCTGCTGCCAGATCAGTCCGTCTCCGGCAGTGCTTGGAGTGGAAAAAAAGTACTCCCCTTATTCACATACTGCTTGTGTATCAGCCGGTATTAGCAATCCCTTGCTCCTATTTATTTGTTATTATTTCTTTAAGCATGTTATACTGTGTCAGTCATTATCAGCTGTGGTTTTATTGCTATATTATTATACTTGGGCTATTCATCTTCTAGGGTAGGCCTATAATACTCCAATAATATTCCAACTGGAACATTATAGGGTTATGGTGGTGCGTTTGTGTATTTACCCATAGTGTTAATAGTTAAAGTGCTTTCCTGTGTTATTCGTAGCCTATGAGTGCTACAGGAATGAGTCCTAAAACCCGGAAATGAGTTAGTATTTTAGCTCTTCCGGTTCCCTCGTCTGGAATGCTGGTTTTTTTTAATAGGTTTTTAATTAGATGTCTGAAATAAGGGCTGTGGTTAACATAAGCTGCAGAGATTTTAACGTTTTGTTCCATGATATATGAAATATGTCAGTAAATATCCTACTCGTGAATTTGGAAGCCTTTATGTTTCTTAAAAAAGGCGGTTGGTAACAAGTGGCTAAATGAGACTACAAAACGTCATCTATACTGCCTCGTTGTGTATACTTTTTACGTTGTGCTTTTTACCTCTGGCGATTGCATTTACACTTCAAACATCTAAAAGTGGAGTTCATTTGTGGAGATTATTTTACGGAACAAAACGTATCATAAATGTTTGTTTGTCAAAGAGCGTATTTTTCTACAACAATCCAAAATCGAATGTAAAAATCCCCATTGGCTTTTTTGAGGGAACCAGGGCGATGCTAACTTCCTGGTTGGACTACAAAAATACGTCATCTTTGGAGCACTCTATGGTATCTCTCTATAATATATTATAGGATGCCTAGAAATCAACAGCAGGATGGATGTCCCAGTCAGGATGCGTTCTGAATTTCAGCAGTGAATGAAAGGAGATATTGGATTTGGGGGTCCTCCCCGAGACAATTTGAAGGTTTTTGACTTAAAACTATGCCGTTTAACATCATTTTGGACCATTATTATTACTATAGACAACTCCAAAACAGCTTAAGGACAAAACTTACTATAGCTGAATAGTTATTTTATTATTTACATATGGTATATCACAGCCTTCGTCTGAACATTTAATTCTTCTGGAAATGTTTGCCCTGTAAAGTCATATTCTGTAAATCAGAAGTACAGATTCAGAAAACTTTTAAATAATGTTTCATTAATTATAGTTGTTCTCAACTAAAAAAGTTATGACGAACAGTGCACTAATCATTTTACAAAAGGGACGTGAAGGACATATCGATAAATAACAGCAGCGTCGCTCTCACCCCCCCTCTTCCCCCCCTCCGCCGTGCCGCCGTGCGTTGGTTCATCCAGATGCTCTCCACATAGTTTTTATGTTCATACGGCTTATGAGGCGCTGCGTCGTATGATTATGAATCTCCCAGAGAACCTGATATGGTTTAGGGCAGAAAAGAGTACCGGCACGCAAGAAAAAGTCACGGTACGCCAAGGAGTGAAATGTAGAAGTACCGGCCCACTTCGAGCCCTGGTTCCCAGGAGAGTGAGGAGGGGGGGAAAAGGGAAAAAAAGAGTCAAAGACAAGAAGAGAGAGTGCAGACACAGTTAAGAGAGAGCTGGTCCTCATTAGCACACTATTCGTCAGTCATGTGAGGTCAGAGAACCCTGAGGGGTGGTGTGCGACCCGTCACCTCTCACCCCTGACCCCCTCAGCCGGGCACCTGGAGCTGAGGAATTTCCTCATAACCTTTACTTGTAACATTTTGTCTCTGATTCACAACGGGCCTGCTGAGGGGCTTTCAGCAAACCGAATAGCCTTGAATAGGTTGTAAATTTGAGCAGTATCTATAGTGCACATCGCAGGGAGAAGAAATGTACCAGCCATGCAGCTCTGAGGCCGTGTTTGTAGAGCAGGGAGCGGTTGACCTGGGGCGAGTGGGAGTGGACGGCATAGAGGGAGGAAAGAGGAAGTGCAGAGAGGACGGGGAGGTACGGGAGACAGAATGGGAGGTGGAGGAGGGAGGTCAGGGTCACAGCTGCGATAAAGAGGTCAGGATGAAAGATGTTGCTTCAGTCCGGCCGTGAGGAGAACAAACTAAAAATAGTCGGGAGACTTGTTTCATCCGTCATCGCCGTCGCTTCATACAGGTGTGAGCAACGTTGCTCTCGATAACAGACCTGGAATCTGCTGACGTCTCTCTGTGCTAAAAAAAACGTTGTTAATAATGTAAAAAGTCAGCTAACTTCTATGGAGTTCACGGACCCTTTGACAAACAGTGATTATGTTAACCCCTGCAATAAATATGACATGCTGCTCTTGACTTCATATCTGCCCCTGACCACTAAACCTTCACCTTTTTGACCTTTTACTCCCAACCCGAGCTGGTAACCTCCCTTCACTCCATATGTCTTCATTTCCTCTAAGAATTCCTCCGGAGCCGAGCGGAGTAAAGTTTTCTTTTGACTGGGCTGATTGACAGATTGCAGTGTGAGTGTGAGCCCAAAACGCTCAAGGCAAATGAGACAAGCCGGAACACACACACACCCCTAGTGTCTCCGTCTGCCTATCTCTCGTTTCTCTCTCTCTCTATGGCTCCCCATCGCTTCTTCCGGTGCCCCTCCTTCCTTTATTTATGCCTGCAGAGCCACTTTGTTGTGCTTTTAGTGGCTGGGGTTTGTAGATGGAGCAGATGCTGGAGCTGATATTCCCTGATCCTGCAGCGAGCCGAGATAAGAGCAGATTTATGCCAGAGCGAGGGAGCATGGGAGTAATTGCCGAGGCTTTGATGATGCGGCTGAGAGCACTCGTGTACCCTCGGCTTCTTACTAACAAGGACATCCTCAGATTTAGCAGTATGTCTCCCTGGGTTTAAAGTGTGGTTTTTTTTGGGTGTATATCTTACGTTGCTAAAGGTCCGTTTGTGCAGCAGCGCCTGCTAGGGTACAACGCTCCCCTTTTTGTTCCGTATGCACAAGTGTTTACATTAGCTGTGATTACTCTTTGTCTTAAAGGCGTGTCACAAATTACAGCGTTATGTGTATGTGCGTGTGTGTGTGGGGGCATTACGCACTACAGACTTCCTCCAGTTTTTTTTTACGGCCTCTTTATTTATAGCTGCACACACTCACGCTGCTCAGCTGAGAACATATGACATAATCAGGATGACAGATAACATTCTATGTGCGGATAAGGTTATCTCAATGTGATTTCTATGGTTCCAGTAGAAGCGGATTTTCCCAGGAACAGATCACAGCCACTGCTAAATTTGAAATAAAGGCACATTCAGAGGATGTTTCTCTACAGTTATTATGAGAACCCGGCTTCCGTAATACCTCTTAAAGTATAAATGTATGATCAAAAGCTGTAGCGGCCCACGCCTTTACACCGGGAAAAGGCAACGCTGATGAGGTTGTTGGGAGTTACTTTGTTCTGTTCTCTGATTAGAGCTGGACTCTAAATGGCTCCTGAGCTGAGCATGCATCAGACCGGCATCCAGACTAGGCTCGCATGACCATGCCCCTTTTTTGGGGTAAACAATCCCGTCTCCCTCTTGGATGGGAACAGCGTAACCAGAAGAAGTTGATACATGTCTTCGAACTTCTACTTTAATTAAAACCGGTTTAAATTATGGTGCCTTCAAATGGGGTCGTGTTTAATATTGCCGTTGCTTAGCAGCGGTGTTCTCACGACTTAACCACTTGAACGCCAAGCATATTGTGTACATGACTTCCCATGTTGTAACCACGAGCTCACGAGTTTCATTTGAAGGCACAAATAAATAACGCTGAACAGTTGCTTTGTAGTTGGTTGCACCAACAATAAATCCAAAAACGCTGATCTGTTCCTCTGCCATGTCCTAAAAAAGATATAATAGAGGGACTTTATGGCTCCAAGCTATAGACCACATATATATATAGTGTGAAGCTGCTGCTGTAATACAGTCATACATTAACGTTATAGCAGCATCAGACTGTCGTCTCCAACTAAATCTCAGCCTATAGATCAAACAGTTGGCTATTAACACGTTGGTTATATACAGACAACTCTTAACCTAACGTGATTAAATCAAATATGTATAGAAGTCTGGATAAACAATATCCAGCCACTGGATGGGGGAAGACTGAAGGGACATGACGGCGATCAACCTTAATTTATTAAGGAATCGGAAGCGTTCAGGTTCAGACTTTTTCCCCATAGACTTACATTGGCAAAGAGATGTCTGTAACTCAGCGGATTATGTTTTTGGAGGTAAATCAACTCCCCAGTACGAACACTCTAATAGCACTTATTTAAATCATTAGGTCCTAAAAGTTGTAAAACGCACTAATAGCCGAATCCAGAGTTATTTCCCTTCCTCCGTTCATGTGAATGAGACCCAGATCGTGACGACAGTGCAAGCCATGACGACAGCGTGACGTTGAGACCCCGTGATCGAGCCATGTGACAATGGATGCGGAAGATCGCCTGAAAGTCTGGATACTTTTCTAGTCGGAAGTCGAGCCATTTTGGCATCATGCACCACTGAGCAACTTTCATAGGAATGAACGGGGCCCCGCCTCCAACGCTGTATCCGGTTCTCTTAATACATCCATGGTCTGATGTATTGAAGGAAGATGAATCATCTGTCCAGTGTCCCCGAGTGATGATGTCACCTAGGCCATGTCAGTGACACCCAGGCAGGCAGCAATGACATGTTGATCCCAAGGGGCTTTGGAGCCCGACCTGACTCTTGACTGATCCAAGTGGGGCTCAGACAGGACAGATACCTTAGGGAGGCATGCAAACACACACATGATCACACACATGCCAAAGCGCACAATACACACACAAATCTTATCTTTCAGCCTTGCCCTGGCCCTCACCCCCGGGCCTTCCTGTTTTCCTCAGGGGCCCAGAAAGATTCCAACTCGGTTGAGTCGTGTGAGGCTATTAAGCTCTGCTGGGAGAGCCACTTTGAGGAGTATCTGCTGTAAAGAGAGAGAGAGAGAGAGAGAGGGGTGATAAGTGGAGGATCATTAG
Organism: Sebastes fasciatus; assembly: GCF_043250625.1. Taxonomy (NCBI): domain Eukaryota; kingdom Metazoa; phylum Chordata; class Actinopteri; order Perciformes; family Sebastidae; genus Sebastes; species Sebastes fasciatus. Next base: position 10,599,452 of record NC_133804.1, on the reverse strand, counting down.
ACGCCCTGAGCAGCCGGAGCCAAATAGAATTAGATGACTCGCGCCGCAAGATCATAACGCGGGCCAAAATCAGTAAGGACGTTGGGATCAAATTAGACGCCGAAACCCTCTGTACCATTTAGCAACAATAATTTCTCCAACGCGTCAGCTCTGTGGGCTACTTGTTTCGGTTCCAATCCCGCCGAGGAGCGCCAGCGCTCAGTTCAGAGGGGGAGAGCAATGAGTCAGATCCCCTGCTCCAATTATATCTGCATCCTGCAGTCTGCTCTTTAAAGCAAACACACACATCTTCACACAAGAAAGACACACTTTGAAATCCACACTTGCACGCATAGCTGCCAAGAAATGCATGTAGCAGTCAGAAAATAACAGACTGGAAAACAGAATCGCACATGCCGTGCGAACGCACACACACACACATACACACACACCACTTGAACAGGAGCTTGTTGACCATCACACAGCCAAGGGACTGTGAAGAAGAGGAGGGGAGGGGGGCCGAGCTCACAGAGGTCGCTTTGAAGTTTCTATTCAGGTCTTTGTCCCATTCAGGCTGCTGGCAGTAGACATCTCTACTAGAGGCCCGGGCCCCTCCCACCGTCACACCGTCCTCTCACACACACTCAGAAAGAAAAGGAGGCACGTCCGCAGGTCCTGTCCATCACGCGGGCCTTAATTAGAGCGGATTCGAATGCACCCTTTTGTACCTCCTCACTCTCTCCTCTTTCTTTAACCCTCACTCATTTCACTCTCTTTCACCGGCTCCCACCCTCTCATTCCTCCCTCTCTCCCCTAACCCTTTTTCACTTTTGTTGCCCTCATTTTCTTGGCAGGGAGTGAGGCACCTCTCCAGACGTTTTCTTCTCTATGCCCTGAGCCCCCTTCTATACCCCTCCTCTTCTCTCTTATTGCTCCCCCCCCCCCCTCACCCGAGTCTGGAAGCTGAGTGTGACCTAATGTTTGACAGACAAGTAGCCTTGGAGAAAAGACTCATCTATCAGAGGCTTGTAATTCTATTAGAACGGACAGAACATCCCCCCTCCAGGCCAGCATTTGGCATATTCTCTCCGTCAATTTAGCTCTTCTCTAAACCCTCCGGGCCAGCGGCCTACAAGCTGCAGTTTACCCTAACAAATAATCACAGCGAGTTAATAACGTGTGTGTGTGCGTGCATGTCCTAACTTTCTACCTATTTCTTTTTTAACGGGGAATTGTCGAGCGCCGAGTTCTTTTGATATGAAGCATCAAAGAACGATCTCTCTTTTCAAATTCTAATCTCATCTGAGAGGCTGAGAAAAGGTATAATGCAGGATACTGTGGTGAGTTAAGATAGGAGGATCACAACCAGCTACTAATCAGGATTGTTATCAAGATCCCCAGATGTTTATGTGCAGACAAAGATGGTTACACGAAACATCTATCGGCGTGGCTTGTTATCAGGCCTAATTACTGATATGAGAAGAGAAGAGAAGAGAAGAGAAGAGAAGAGAAGAGAAGAGAAGAAAAGACAAGACAAGACAAGACAAGACAAGACAAGACAAGACAAGACAAGACAAGACAAGAGAAGAGAAGAGAAGAGAAGAGAAGAGAAGAGAAGAGAAGAGAAGAGAAGAGAAGAGAAGAGAAGAGAAGAGGTTTTGCTTACATCTCCTGCTGGGATGTTAAATTGAGGAGGACATGTTTAGCACAGATTGTTATTCGTCTGTAATCAGTGCTTTTCCTGTTAGTCATGATGGCTGAGATGAGTAAAGGAGAGGAGGTGGAGTGAAGCAAGGAAAGGAGGAAGACGTCTGGACAGCAATCAAGCGTTACCACAAACAGGAAATGGAAGTCTGCGGATGCCCCAGCTGTTGTGTTTGGCCTCGCTGCTGCTGTTACAGTTGAAATCAAAGCAGCAGGAATAACTCATAGGACAACTTTTCAAGTGTCGGGTCTCCGAAAATAGCCCGTTTACATTAACAGAGTTTTCCCACTGTTTCAACTGGGCCCAGTGTTTGAAGTGAATCCATGTTGTTTGTGCGACCGTGCCCTTGTGTTTCCTTTAGAGAACATTTTACTGTGTGTGAGACGGACGGGAAACAGGCTGCTAAGTGCTTGTGTGTGTGTCTTTGTGAGGGTGTGTTGTCTCAGTGGTTAATGGCTGTTCGATATTGATTACAGCTGGAAACATCCCAGTCACATGTTCCTCGTCCTCTCCAGATAACGAGGGTTAACCACTTGACCCCGTGCATGCCAAAGGGACCCCGCTCATACCTGGATCCATAGCCCTCTGTTGGCTGAGGCCACATGTCCCACAGCTCCACACAGCCGGGCCGCAGCCCTCTGGTCTCCGGCCCGGCCCGTAGATCACGGCCGTGTCATGGAGCCACACCAGAGGGAAATGCGCCAGACTTCATTAAGGGCAGATTAAAAGCAAGAGGAGGCCACTTTAACTGTGATTTATTTTCACTGTGAGGTTGCTGGGTCGACTGCAGGACCGCAGTGGCTTCATCCCGGAATGATGATGTCATGGTTTCAGTGTTTGCAAAGTGTAAATAGCAGATTGGGAAGGAACCATGTCCTCGGCAGCAGGGTTCATCTTGGAGGTTCAGAGAGTGGAAAACAAAAGCTACAGAGAACTATTCTCCATTTTAGAGCTGAAACAAATCGGTAGACGGCGAAGGAAATATTAATCTGCAACCATTTTTTGCTAATGATTATCTTTTTAGTCATTTATTGTCTCTAAATGATATTGTCTTCTCTCTCTTTTATATAATTATAAACTGAATATTTTTACCCATGCTAGCAGTATGTTGGTCTGTTGGTCCACCATTTTGGTCCAGACAGATATGTCTCCACTATTTGATGGATTACCATGACATTTTGTACAGGCATTCATGGTCCCCAGAGGATGAATCCCCCAGACTTTGGTGATTCTCTTATTACATTTCCTGGATTGCTACTGGCAGATCAGATTTTTCACTTATTTTGTGAAATATCTCAACATTTATTACAGTAGAAAGTTTGGCACAGCATTTTGTACAGATATTCATGGTTCCAAGAGGATGAATCCTTGCGACTGTGCCGTGACTTTTGTTCTAGTGCCACCATGAAGTTGACATTTGTTTTCAAATGTGAAGTGAAATGTCTCGACAACTATTGGATGGATCGCTATGCATACTATTTGATGGATTAACATGACATTTGGTACAGGCATGCATGGTCCCCAGAGGATGAATCCCCCTGACTTTGGTGATCCCCTGATCTTTCCCCTAGCACCTCCATTAGGTTGATATTTTTTGCTTTTTTATTAAATATCTCAACAATTATTGAATGGATTGCCATGGCATTTGGTATAGATATTCATGGTTCCCAGAAGATGAATTCTCCAGACTTTGGTGATTCCCTTACATTTCCTGGTGTGCCACTGGCAGGTCAAAGTTTTTACTTATTCTGTGAAATATCTCAACATCTACTACAGTGGATGGATTGGCACAACATTTTGTACAGATATTCATGGTTCCCAGAGGATGAATCCAGTTATGACTATGGTGACTTTTGCTCTAGTGCCACCAAGTTGACATATATGTTCAAATGTCAAGTGAAATGACTCGACAACTATTGGATGGATCGCCATGAAATTTGATACACACGTTCATGTCCCCCTCGGTATGACCTGTAATAACTTTGGTGAGTATCAATAATGAAAATAGTCTTTAGTCGCTGCCTGACTCCATTTTGAAGGGCCTGAAGAGAGTCTGTGTATGAGCTGCTGTGGTATCAAAGTACATCCAGGCTATTTATAGAAGCACTAATCACAGCCACCTATACACATTAACATGATGACCTCATTCCTCGGAAATGCCACTATTTCATAGATGGCTGTCTAAGGGGCGGGGGGAGAAAAAAAATCACATTGCCTTCCGAGTGTGGGATTGATCTTGAAAGCTACACTCAATACTCTCCTTTGTCCTTACATGTACTGCACTGTGTGTCACGTTGCGTAAAGCTTTTATGTTTGTGTAGAATGATGTGGACAGTCCAATATCTGTTACATATCTTCCATAATACTCTTGTACTGTGTATGATGAGGAGTTGTTCTTCTGCCACATTTACTGTTGTTAAATATTAGTTTTGATAGCTTCTCAAGGAAAATGTCTGTATTGTATTGTACTTGGCTAATAATGTGTTTTTGATTCTGCTGCCTCCGGGCTGCGGTTTGATCCCACTCTTACAACAACAGCATGGTATGTCCAGTCTACCATCATCATCATCATCATCATCGTCCTGCAGCCATATTCCTATTGGCCAGTCAGCTTTGACCCGCAGCTGTGGCACTCGTCAAAAGTTGCACACGGGAGGCGTCTCATTGGCTCGCAGCAGATCAGGTATCTATCTGTGACCGCCTGATTGGTCACCGAGGTATATCAGGTATCCCAGACGTCCCCGGCCATCAGACGGGACATGCCAGCCTCTGTGGCAACTGTGGCCTGTGTGTTGCTGTTACTATGACAACACTCTGACTGACGGTCTTCAGCCAGGCTCCCGGAGGATGCAGTCGTGGCAAAACTCCAGCAGCATAAAGAATAAACTTTGTGACCTCTGCAAACCTTTTTTTTCCCCTTCTCATGCACCTTTTAAATAGGTGTAAGTTGAGCCAGAAATCTGTTGCAGCTACGACACTCTACGGCCCCTGTTATCACTGCTTCACACACACACACACACACACACACACACACACACACACATGAAACACACACACACATATACTGTATAAATGCTCCCAGATAATTAGAGTGTATAACCATTTGGGTTTGATATCACGTTCATTGTTTCACAAAGATTTATGGGCTGTCAAGGCACAGCGGGATGTAATAAAAAATAATTTCAGGAACCATAAGACATGTCTTAATGTCTCTTATCTCACCTTTCCAATTATATTGAATTCCCCTCCTGTATTTCCATGAATGGATTTCATCACCACCATTAGGGGGCGGCATTGATTGAATAAATGGAGCAAAATTAAGAGAAACTCTCCCTCACTCTCTCTCGCTCACACACACACACATAGGCACACAAAGGGGGCACAGACATGGACATGATCAATTATGTGTCAAGCATTTCTTCCTCAATGAATGAATGGCCCAATGACTATAGGCTACCGACCGTCTATTGTCTATTGACACTGGAGACTAAGTTCTCATGCAGTTCATTATCCCCAAAAGGGGACAACTAGAAAGGGATCCAAAGAGACCATTAATCATCATTCCTTTCACAGAGGAGAAAAGGGAGGACCGAAATAACAGATACTGTAATCCTATACAGTAAAATTCTAAAAGATTCTTATATAAATTAAAAGAGGTTTTACACTGAAATTATAGCCTAGAGAGAAAATATTACAAATTCACTCATCCTACCTACCACAGACATAATTATAATTCCCTATTGCCTATAATGTGATGGCATACAGTCCAGGATCTACAGGGACAAGCAGGGTTTAAAGGGGCCAAAGTTTTTTTCTCCAGTAGGGCACTTTTACGCATGCTCCAGCAGAACTATCACGCTCATTTTCCTCAACCAAAACCTATACAGTAAAATTCTAAAGATTTCTTATATAAATTTAGAGAGGTTTTACACTGAAATTATAGCCAAGAGAGAAAATATTACAAATTCACTTATCCTACCTATACCACAGACATAATTATAATTCCCTATGCCCTATATATTACAAGAATGTTATATGGCATACAGTCCAGGATCTACAGGGACAAGCAGGTTTAAAGTGGTGGCAGGGTGGGGATTTGGAGTCAACCCAATAACACACAGTAAATTCTAATGATTCTTATATAAATTTGGAGAGGTCTATGGTTATAGAGAGAACATATTACAAATTCACTTATCCTACCTACCACAGACATAATTATAATTCCCTATGGCCTATATTATAAGAATATTATATGGCAGTCCAGGATCTACAGGGACAAGCAGGGTTAAAAGGGGCCAACGTTTTTTTTCTCCAGTAGGTTACTTTTACGCAGGCTCCAGCAGAACTATCACGCTCATTTTCCTCCTACCAAAGCTTTCAGTATGACGAATAACTCCAAAGTCCATTTCAATTTGGGTCGATGGCTCGGGCCGAGGTGGTGGGGGGGTGGAGATGCGGGGTCAACCCAATAACACACTCCCTCTCCTATAGCCTAGCATGCCTCCTCACCCCTCCTTTCCTCCCTCCTCCCTTCCTCTCCTCCCATCCACGTCCCCATAAACGCTGTGATTGGCCGATGCGCGCTCTGTGGGCTGGTCCCCCTCGCGCTCCTCTCCGGCTCCGGTTACAGTTGAGCTCGAGCTGCTGCACTTACCGGAGGAACGGAGAGAGAGTTTCACACGGTTACTAAAAACCCAACATACACACCGGCATGGAAACGTTGTGGAGCGGATTCAGAGGCACGGTGCGAGCTGGAGAGCGGGTCTGACATCACCGCGGCACTTTTTCTTGTTGTGTGTTTCGAGTCCGAGCGGCAACAAAACACCGAGAGGTTTCTGAACGCACCGCGGGCACGCAGCATGTCCCAGTCGGACTAAAGAGAGAGACAGAGAGGCTCTATACTATACCTACTGCTGCTGCTGCTGCTGGAGCGCAACACGCAACACGCGGAACGGCGCTGAGGAGTATTTTTACAATAGAAATTCCTTTTGCGCAGAAGAAGAAGAAGAAGAAGAAGAAGAATAGGAGGAGGAGGAGGAGTGAAAGATAACACTGGAATGAAGTGTGGACCTCTGGATTCCCAGCGTGCTCCGGAGTTGTGACTGATGGATGAATGTGGCCATCTGTAGGCTATAAACAGCGACAGGTACAGCAGCAGGCACCATCGGAGGAGCTTTGACAAAAGACACCGGCAGACGCATCGTCTCCAAAAACAAACCATTGGTTAGATCACACATACCAGATCGCAGAAGGGCTGTTTTTTTGTGTGTGTGTTACAGCCACAGGTCAACCAGGACATCCTCTCAAGAACCAGTTCAGTCAAGGACACCAGGAGATCTGGAGATTTTTTAAAAAGGTCGGACAGAAGGACATGTATCTGATATCGACCTCACATGCTCCCGACTGATCTCTGCTCCCCTTCCCACAGATAAAGGCTGCCCAGACAAGCCAGCCAGTGCGCACTGTGCCAGCCTGTCCGTCCACTGCTGCTGCTGCTCTGTCTCGAGTTTATCCGCTCACTTTTGTCTCATCAGAATGGCGGGACCTTCTTGTTGGAAGTATTACCTCTGGATCTTTATTTTCATGTGCAGGTCGATGTTACCTTCAGCAGGCAAATCGCTGGAGACTATAATCTGGAGCTCGCAGAATTCCAAGTAAGTCTCGTATTTCATTTTGTGCAAAGCATGCCAAACTCGCTGTGTGTGTGTGTGTGTGTGTTTGTAATGGAGGACTGACTTGACTGACATTACTGGAAAAAGTTGCCATTGTGCGTAAAAAAAGCTGGGTTAGGTTATGTTGTGTTTTAAAAAAAAGGAACATTTAGTTTTAATTGACATTCCTGCAGCTGCTGTGTTGATTTATTTCTCAGTGGGGGGGTTTCCATAACAATAAGAGACACAGTAGGTGCAGGCTTCTACAATATACAGTGGGCCTCACTTATAACACAATAATAGATGGTTTATTATAGTAAATTATGGCACTATTACATGTCCCTTTTTTTATTACCAGACACAGGTCAAAGTCTGCTTGGACACTTCAGTAAAGAGTTGTGAGTCCACTTCTTCCCTACAATTTCTTGTAATTGATGTAATTAAATGAGTGGAGAATGGAAGTCTAGATAAGCAATGGTGTTTCAAGGTGTAGTCCAGTTACTTGCCTTTTTGTAAGGGTCCCAACTCTCCCAAGTTTGAACTCAGTTTGCCCACACATATGCGTGATAAGATGTTTTTACATATCACAGGAAGAAATGCTTGAAACAAATTTAATTTCCCTTAATGGTCCTGGCTGGGATCCAGCCTATAATTTCCCCCCCACGCCAAATCAAGGGCGAGTTTCTCAAAAGCCAAGCCAGACATTTCTTTCTAAAGATTCATTTTATTCCCATCAAAACAAGCAAGAGTGAGCCCAGACTGCTGATAATAAAATACGCTCTGGTAACAATTATCACCCACTTAGACTTGACTCCCACATTTGCATGATGTTGGAAAGCACACATAAGGGGAAAATACACTAAAAAGTGGGCGAAGAAAAAAAACAACCTTTCTTTCTCTCTCTCTCTTTCCTGTATTTCTGTATGGTGTGTGTGTGTGTGTGGAAGAGCCGAGGAGCTGACTGACCTTCATTTGAGCTCACTGCACCGAGGGGAAATGGAGAGTAGCTCGATCAGCTTCTAACTAGAACTTACTCATTCAAGTGGATCCGTGATTTATCCCCCAAATGTCAGGTGTCATAGGAGCTCGTTGTGCAGTCAGTGGGTATGAATATTGCTGCCATGTTCACTGGAGTGTGTGTGGATGTGTGTGTGTGTGGCCTGGTCCTAATGGTGAGACTACGGCCCATCAGCTTTCATTTGACTCTATGGCTGCAGAGGTATAGTGGAAGCAGACAAGAGATATCACACACACACACACACACATATTAGAAGTGCACAAAAACCCACACTTCCTGTCAGTCATGGGCAGACAGATGAAAAAAGATGGACGGGGGTGGGTGAGACGTTTATTGATTGATGATGTCACCTGCTGGGAATGTCTTAGGAGGTTGCCACGCTGGTTTTTCAGGGATTGGAAGATCATTTCTCCAGCTGTTCATCCACTCCGCTCCTTGTAAAATCCCCACCACGCCGGCCGAATATTTCATAAAGTTCACAGTGGAACAATAATGCACTCGGCAAAGTGTTCTCCCTCAACCTAATTATCCTGCTGCTCTCTGCGCTTAGAAAACAAAAGACAATTATCGTGCTGTGTGCAGGCTTTCGCAATAACAAAAGACAAACCTGTTTTTCCTCTGAAATGTATCTGTCAGCGGCGTTGTCTGATAGGCAATAAAAAAAGAGGAATACTTGTGCAGCAATCAGCATCTGTCTTCGCTGTTTGTTGTTTTAAACTCCATCTCTCTGTCTCGGCCTATATTGCTCCATGGTGATAACACACACACACACACACACACACACTCAGAGAGAGAAAGAGAGAGAAGCCTATAGAAATGTACAGTACACTATCTGGTGACTTATCTAGATTTACGATGTCTTACTTCCTGTTCTCACTTTGGGGAGCACTGCTGCCTCAGCTAATAAATTAATCTGGCCCTCTGCTTGCACACTGTACCACATACACACACAGAAATATAACAATACCAGCGCCTCCCTACAGGCCATGAGTTATGAGGCAAAGTAAAGGAAACCAGCAGGTTTTGGGCCACTATGGTGTGTGTGTATTTTCAGGCTTTATGTGCGGGTCCCTCAGTTATGGATTTCCATGCGAGGATGCTATCACTCCAGCTCCTGCGTTCTCAATAACTGGGGTTTGCTTAATTGATTTCCTCCCAGCATGCTTGAACAGGCAACATACATCATCGCACTAGCGCCGTCTGGGAAGAAGAAGAAGAAGTAGAAGAAGAAACATCCCAGAATTTAGCTGCAGGATGTGTTAGACCTTTTTTGATATTTAATTTGAAGCCGGTTGAGTGAAATGGCGAGGGGGTAAAAGGGTGGAGGAGCAGCTGAGCAGAAGGCTGGATGTGTCAACGTCCTCGGCCGGTAAAGAAGCGTCTAAGATTTTGATCAGAGCAAATCGGATTAGTTCTCATTTAGCTGAGTGGGATTACGCCCGAAAATGTCACTTTGTTATGACTGATCACGTCCCATCGGTTTGGCTGAAGCTAGCGACGTACAGGCGCACACACACACACACATCACAGTGTGCTAAGGAATTCTGCAGCGATGCCAATTTAATGATAATCTGACGAGTGGTTCCTGCACGTCCTCTAACCCTCCTTAGCTAATATTTACCTCAGGACCTGTAGCAGAGTGTTAGCTAAGGAGACAAACAAAATGACGGGAGAGAAGCGGGGAGAACACACTCGCAACACCTCCGAAAACACACAGCGAGGAAACAGCCACGGGCCGGCGAGGCGTCTGTTGCACTGATTTTGAACTCCTCGCATTTCGTCGAGGCTCGAAATTTTTTTTTTGGGGCCCCCGTGTCGGGTTTGAGGCTCACAAAAGAGCAAAACATGGAGAGAGAGGCGTTTGTGTTGATAAAAGTCAGCTAAAGCCTCTGTTGCTGTGGGTCTTTTCTTACTCATCTTGTTTTGCTGTCCGTTGACCTCAGCCTCCTGGCTCACAGTTTAACACTTGGCTGGTTTGGTTGATAATGTGCGTGCATGGTCTAAAAGTTCAGGGAGTTTGATGATGATTAAACTGGATTTGATTGCCACTGACACGTTACATTTTTCCCAAAAGAGAAAAAAACAACTTGTGAAGTGATGAGGGGACTTTTTTAAAGCAACATAATTGTATTCGGCCGCTATTAGGAGAATAGGTGCACAGAAGCCCTGATTAAAGTTCAAGTTTTGTTTTCATAATTAGCTTTTTCTGATAAGATAATTGGATGAGGGAAAAAAAAATTGTTTTTCCTATGGAGGTAATTAGGAAAAACAAACGTCCGCCTTATCTTTGTTTTTAGAACCAGATGCTATCAAAGCAATATTTTTTTTTAAAGGTTTGTTCTCGAACACGGGGGAAATCTTTGACTCCTGCAAAGTGGTGTGCAGAAACGCTCCACTGAGCTGACATTTAAATATAACAAAGCAGGAGCTACTTTAAAAAAACAAACTGCAACTGCAGAGCTCGAAACTGCCGCAACCTGTCGAGCAAGAGTCGGATGAAACTTTAGGAACAGGATTTCTTGCGGCGAGTCTGGCGAACTCTCCCCTCCGCCGCTCGCTGCAGTGTGGGTCACTGCTGAGAGGGTCAGAGGCCTGTTTTTGTTTCTTCCTACCCCCTTTACCCCTCGCGATACACCTTCTCTCTCCTTGCTTCCACCCCCCCTCTCTCCCCCTTTAGACTCTGATCGTGTTTCCCTCTGATAAAGATCTCATTACACACAGAGAGGACTCAGAGCCTGAGCCCCACTCACAGAGAAAGAGAGAGGGGCTGACCAATGAGAAATACTTCTGGAAAGCAACTGGCCCGTGGTGCTGTAAAGGCACCCTGTGTCTCACTCTGAGGACAGCTGCGTTTGCTTTTATGTGCGTGCACTTCTGTGTCGACATGTCTGTTGTTTCAGCGGTGCGGAACGACAGATTCTTCTTCATTTGGTTATCTTCGTCAGGGAACCTGGGCTCAGAAAAAGGGGTTGCAGTGCTTTTTTTTAAGATTATTTCAAAGAAAAAAAGCAGTTTTTCCATCATGGTTTCACTCCAGATGGACTCACTTTATCCGCTGTGGTGGTTTGGCTGCCACATCACTGAAAGCTGATCATTCTGCTTTTTGTGTGTTATTGATGCGTTCATTTCTTTATATTCGAGCAGTCGTGCACATGAAACCGGTTTCGTTTCCCCCGGCTTTGGGAGCATTTGCAACTCATTTTTCGCATTTTTTTTCTTCGTGTGCATGCATGAGATCCCAACTGGTCCTCATGACCAAGAGTTACAGTTGGTTTTCTTTTGTTACATATCATAGGGACTGAGTCACAACTGGCACAACAGCTGAATGCAACGAGTCACTTGGAAGGAGAGTGGAAAAGATGAGTCAATTAATCAGTTAGCTGATCAAAAACAAGGGATGCACCGATTCAACTTTTTCAGTCCCGAAACCGTCACCAATACCTGGGCTTTGGGTATCGGCCGATACTGAGTACCGATCCAATACCAGTGTTTAGTTACTAAACTGTATGCCTCACTGTGTGGAAGTGACTGGGATCATTCTTTTGTGGGTAACAACAACAACACCAGGCTTGACTTAAACTTTGCTTTCCTAACTTTGTAAAACAAGATGCAACAAATAAATACATAGATATAAATTTACTGAATTGTTATTTATTTAAATAATAAATCCAGCAACTTGGTAAAAACTCTTCAAATTTACCAGGAATTACAACTCAAGTGTAAATCTTTTTAATACGGCAACAAAGTGGTCAAAACTTAAACAGGAATTAAAATTCCAGTATATAATGTATATAGTATATAAACATAGAATTGTCACCGATACCCAATCCGTATTTGAGTCAGTATCGGCCCGATATCCAATACGGTATCGGTATCGGTGCATCCCTACACAATATCAATCTATTGTTGTACTTTATAATTTCTAGAAACTCAGTTGTGAAACAGCTCATTGTTAAAGTAACCAGACAGGAATGTCTGAGGGTTTTTCAGGTTAATCCAGGGAATTAAAAACCTGACAGATCAAGAAATTTCATCACATTGATGCAACAATCCTGTTAATACATTAAGAGATAGATACCACAATATAGAGACAGAAAAATCTCTGTCTGATGGTTTAATTTGCCCACATAATGTGATAATTGCCCATGTTTTTGTGTAATATACTTTTGAATTAATAACTTTATTTTTTAAGATCTTTGGCTCCAAGAAATTGGTTTGGGCAATTTTCATAATTGTGTAGACTAAATGATGACTCAATTAACCAATAAAGTAAAAGAGGATTAAATCGATAATAAAAATAATTGTTAGTTGCCGCCCTAGAACAGAAAATTATCTAAAATATATCTTAATTTTGAGAAGCAGACTTTGGAACAACTAGAGACTCACATGGGCGTAACAGGCTTAGGTTGAGGTTGGCTGCTGTGAGTCACAGAAAACTATTACACACTTGTTGAAACTTTGTGCTGCCCAGCATAATTGTTTTGGTAATAAAACCCCATGATTTATAGTGGGAAAAAACAAACACAAAGTATTGGATATGGGGTTTTTATGTGGTGCTGTAGTTTCAAATCCAATTATTTTTTTAAAATAATTTTATGTGTTCATACTACAATTAAAGGACACTTAAGTCTGGTATGAAAGGGACAAGTATAAGCTTATGGAAGTGAATGAGTGCTTGAGAGTGCATGTCGGTGTGCCATTGTTCTTTGTCCAGCCACAGAGGAGCATTAAGGAAGTGTTAGAAGCGTGCCAGTGTGCCCCCTGTGAAAGTGTTGAGGGCCGAGCGGTGGACGAGTGTGGAGTGGCTGAACAGTGGCTGCCTTACAGGCAGTTAGCGACCCGGCTTCATTAGACGAAGGCCTGGCTGGCAGCAACCAGGAAGTTCCCATCAGCTCCGGCTCTGCCAAGCAGAGGCACAGGCGCTGGAAAGCTTCCCTTAAGATTTTCTTCTCGTCGCCTCGCCCGCGCTTCGGCTGAATCGAGTGAAAAAATGTAGGGATGCAGAGTTACAGGAAGTGGGGGAGAAAAAAAAAAAGTTGGGCAAAAGCAAGGAAAAGTCTGCCTTTTGTTTGCCATCTTAGTTCTTTTACATAAGAGCAGTTGAAAATAAGGGGATTAAACAGGAGAGGAAAGGAAGCTAATGTAGAGCGTTGAAACGCAGCCCTGGGCTCAACCGCACATCCTTTCAGTCCAGCGTAGAGCTCCCAGATTACTTCCATGTGTCAGTGCGAGGGGGAAAGAGAGGGAGAAAAGAAGAAAGGGAGACAGGGAGAGAGAGTTGAGCGATTGAAAAGCGAGCGGACTTGGATTGGTGGAGATCAGCGGCGGTGTTGGACAGTGGAACGGATCTCTGTGACAGCCATCTCTAAAACCATTACCCCTGCGGCTCCGACTCGGGAACTCGTAACCTCCTCCTCTGGACTGACCTCATAGATTTAACTCTTTCTCAGAGAACCCCTCTGTGCTGTGGAGGCAAACCTCATCAGACGCCAGGCCCAAACAGCGGGCAGGCAACCTTAACAGCCAGCTGCACTACAACACGTCATGAGTTGTCACCGGCATACAGGCAGCGAGGGATCCGTTTCCCCAGTTTGTGGCACTCCAAAGACTTTTTGTGGGGAGGTTGGAATTTAGTGTGCCAGGACTTTGGGGAAGGGGATGAGGGATCCCAACAAACAATGTGGTGGCATAGGACTAGGAGAGCATGTTTAATAATAAGTGAAAATGTCAAAGTTTTGATGAATAATGTAGGTTATTAAATTATGATGCAAGTGTAGGCAACTTTTTCTACTTTTCTTTAGTGCAGAAGAACAAAATGAGAAAAAATACTCAAAATCGACTTACTTTTTAAGTAGTACTTAAAGTACTCTCTTTTTCAATCACATCTACAAAATTACAAAAAATATATTAGACAAAAATAATCTTAACTCAAGGTCCACTTATTATCTTTAGTAGTAATTTTACAAGCTTATTCTGGAGCTTTCAACCTACAAAAGTATATTAGACAAAACCTCTTATCTCAAGTTCCACTTACTAGATTTAGTAGTAATTTTATTAGCTTTTTTTCTGGAGCTTTCAACAGCGTCTACAACATTACAAAAATATATTAGACAAAAACTCTTAATTCAAGGTCCACTTACTATCTTTAATAGTAATTTTAAACTTTTTCTGGGGCTTTCAACCAACAAAAAAGTATATAAGATACAAAAAAACCTCTTAACTCAAGGTCCACTTACTATTTTTTGTAGTATTTTTTACTATTTGTTTTCTGGAGCTTTCAACCTACAAAAAGTATATTAGAAAAACCCTTAACTCAAGGTCCACTTACTAGTTTTAGTATTAATTTGACTAGCTTTTTCTGGAGATTTTAAGCTACAAAAAGTATATTAGACAAAAAAACATAACTCAAGGCCCATTTACTATCTTAAATAGTAATTTTACTGGCTTATTCTGGAGCTTTCAACATAGAGATAACAAAAACTTAACTCAAGGTCCATTTACTGTCTTTAGTAGTAATTTTACTATTTTTTCTGGAGCTTTAAACCTACAAAAAGGACATCAGACAAAAATATCTTAACTCAAGGTCCACTTACTAGTTTTAGTAGTAGTACTTTGAATTGCTTTTCCTGAAGATTTCAACTGCATCTACAAAATTACAGAAAATATAGTTGAATAAAAAACAAAACAAAACAAAAACAAATCCTTGCTTAAGGTTCATTCTACTAGCTTTAATAGTTCCAACTACAGTTCTTTTGTTTTGGTCTTCTCATGAAGCATACTCCATCTGCTGAGGAACACCATGACATGCGGTTGAAAGCTCTGAAAAAATCAAGCAAGTGAACCTTTTTTTGTCAAACCTGCGTCAAACTTTCCAAGGTAACCTTCAACTTTCCCGTTCTACAAAAAAAAAAATTTCTGTTCCAAATGGAATTTGATGTAACTCAATACCAATATAACATAATATATAATATAATTTAATATAATATAATATAATATAAATTTGTCATGGGAACTGGTGAACCACTTACCCCCGTGGCTCCTTGAGTGGAACTAAAGTGAGCTTTACTTTTGTAACAGATGATATTTTACAAGTAGAGACTGGATGAGGCATGACCATACCCAACCAGCTCTGAACATATCATTAATGATCATCATGGAGCGCTTTGTTCACTGTTATGAGTACACTAATGGAGTGACAGTGTAATTGAATGGAGTGGTAGGATAATAGAATGATAGAATGATAAAGTAATGGAATAGTGTGGTAGCGGCTCTCTTTTTCCCAAGGGATACCCTCCTGTAAGTGTGTCAGTGTGGCAGATGGGCGGTCTGTAACATCCCCCCTCCCCCACGTTAATTATAAAGCATCATAATCCATCTATGGCATACAGGGGCAGGACATGGAGACTATTAGAGCCAGCATGGAAATGGCACAGTGTATAATCCTCAGGACTTTACCACTATTAGGCTCCCCAGGCATCAAGCAAAAACCACTCATTTCTCCAGTAATCTTGTTTGAGAGGTCCCTTTCTTACACTGTTAGTGTGTGTGTGTGTGTGTATGTCTGTGAATGTGTGTCCCAAATTTTCAGATGTTACTGGAAGTTTGATTTATCTCAGATTTTTTCCCCCCTGCTTCATCTTTTTTCCCACCATGCCCCGAGGCAAGACAGACAGCCCAAAAAGCATTTTGTGTGTGAGTGAGTGTGCTTGCATGCCTCCGTTAACCCATTCTGCCAAGTCTTGGCTCAGCCTTTTCTAAGCAAACTCCCAGCGTGATCCCGGTCCCCCTTGTGCTGGTGAGAGGAGCTTGGAAGAAAAGGCCTGTGGGACTCCCGCTGCTCCCAGGCCCGGCCCCGGCCCCCTCCGCCCACGAGGGCCGGTCCTGGGATTTGCTGCGCGCCGGGGCTCTGTGTGGCAGCTGTGACTGACGCTTCAATCGCCTCTCCCTGGGACACCCCAGCGCAACCCTGCATTCCCTTTCACACCTCGGAAACGGGGGGAAAAAGACAATTACACACATATTCAGCGGCCTCCCTCTCCCAGTCTTTCCACAATCCTGCATCTCTGATGTACAGCCATTTAAAAAAACATTTCTAAAGTTTCTGTGTTTTGCAAATCAGCCCTTCTAAACAACTTGCAAATTAGTTTTACTTGTCTGGGCGGCCTGTCTGCAATTTTATTATGCATTTAAAGTCGCTCTTGTTTATTTAATTTTTTTCCGGAGTAGTCCTCTCTCTCTAAGTAAACAGTATAACTCAGCTATTTCCTTTTGCATTTCCCTCGATATTTAGAAAATGTAAGTAATGGAAAAAGATTTGAGCCTTAAAGTGGAGTTAATGCTATCATGTATGGATTGTCAGTAAATTGAGTTTGTCTCTGGGCTATTGGAGCAGGGACTCGTAAGCCAGCGGGATTTAAGTCTCTTAATTGAATTATTGTGATTGCCGACTTGATTGATGGAGTCAGATGCGGAGCGTTTTCCATGACTTTTTGTCCGACTAATTCTTCTTCCAATAGAGCCATACCAGACAGATACAATAGGAACCTGCAATCAATCACAACATTTTGTTTGGAGAGAAATGTGCCCTGCTGCCATCAGTTCCACAAGCCATCCAGACAACGCAAAAACCAACAATGACATCAGATAGTAGAGCACTCTAAAGTCTAATCTTCCCATAATGCCATGCTAAACCCCACAGAGACCCACGGCAGGGAGAAAGGCTTTTTTATGCCCTGGCGCTGCTCCTCCTCCCATGGCCTCTGGCTCTCCGTGGGTGTGTGTGTGTGTGTGTGTGTGTCCGTGCATGTTGGAGAAGAGAAAAAGAATTCGAGAGTGAATGGAGATGTCACTGTCAGACTCTGGCCTCCACATGAATCCGCTCCAGAATGGCCATATTGGCAGCTTGTGTGTGTGTGTTGAGTGAGAGAGTCTGTCGGGGGTCTGCCGTTTCCCCTCCACGCCGAGTTCTTACGGCCATGATTGGAGCGCAGCAGGACACAGGTCTATATTTCATCCCATTCATATGAGGGAGGCCGTTTCATCTCCCACACACATGTTTCCCATCAGATGTGTGTTTATTCTCCCCCATGATGTGCTCGGCCGTGGAAGCCTCTCATCTCTCCGATATTGGAAATAGGAGCGAAGGTCTGCTAAAGCAAACACAATATCCCCGAACCTCTCCCCGCTCGCTTTATGAACTATGCAGAGAATAAGACCGAGGGGCGTTGCGTTGACTCCATTTAATGAGTAACCGTGGTAGTTTTCCCCTCTTAAGGCTCTGTAATATAATATTTCACACTGTGATTTTAACTTGCTAATCTTAATGTGTGGCGCTCTCTCCGCGCTCTGCCTGTCTCATCTTCCAGTTTCGCCCCACCGCTGAAAAGTTTGGCTACTTTTAGCTATTCTCCTCCGTCTGTCTCTCAAGCCCCCCCGCCGTGAAACATGACAGCCCAAAACCTCCGCCACATCGCTCCTCTCCTGTCTCGGAGATGAAAGCTTTTCTTCGCAGACAAACCTCCGCGAGTCCTTTTTCTGCTGCGCCGGGGCCCGGGCCTGTGTTGCTGCTTTTAGTAGCTCTGTTTGCTGCATTTTTTTCTGATTTATTTATACACTTCTGATTGTGGCACCTCGTGCATGTCAAGAATTTTGAAAGTCGGGAACCCTTGCATGTGCATTATGCGGGGCCGAGTCAAACCCTTACTTCAAATATACATGAATGCATGAATATATTTATTGCCCGAGAAGCCCCTTGTGCATCCGGGAGAGTCTCATTTCCTGTAGTGGCCCTAGCTCTGGAATGGAGTGGCGTGATCCTTGAAGGCGCCCCACATGCGGCCACCGAACAGAGCCGCCTGGTGCACCTCTCACACAATGGAGTGGTGGAGGGAAGGGAAATGATTTGGCTCCCATCGGAGGGGCTGGAGCAGTCGCTTCAAAGCCGTGTGGCTGGCTGAGGCTTTAATCGGCCTTCTCTGTGCATTAGATGTGCGTCCTGTGATGAGCCTTTGAAGGGTGCGGGGCAGTTCTGGCTGGGAGATTGCGATTGCACCGCACGGGTGTTGTTGGGGTTCGGCCTCTCAAAGAGCCTTGCAAGTTGGACGCTTTGACGGGGTTGCGGTGCTCCAGCTCAGTGTTGCTTAAAGCTGCAGTGGGTAGAATTGGAGCAAATGTGATTAAAATAAGTTATTTTTATGAAACGGTCACTATGTCCTGACAGTAATCCATGAGACAGGTAACCTGAAAAATATCATGTGCCTCTGTGTCCTCCGGTGCTCCTGATGGCATCTGCAAGATTTCACAGACCGGAGGAAAACAACCAATAAGAGCCGAGCTGGAGCCTTGCCGTCTCTGAGCAGCTGTCAATCACTCTCGAAGTCCGATGAAATGGTCAAACTAGGCAGCGCTGATCAAATATAAATCAATATTCCGTTACTGTAATGCCTTTTTCTTAAGTAAAATGTTTTCAGAAACATCTTGTAGTGTACTGTTTAGCTGTAAAATGAGAAAGTTTGTGACCCAGCCGCCATGTTGAGATCAGTTGAGGAAATACCAAGCACCGTCCACCAGCCGGAGCAAACTCTCATTTTACAGCTAAACAGTACACTACAAGATGTTTCTGAAAACATTTGAGGTGAGAAATAGGCATTACAGTAACAGAATATTGATTCATATTTAATCAGCACTCCCTAGTTTGACCGTTTGATCGGAGTTTGCGAGTGATTGACAGCTGCCTCCGTTGAATAAACAGCCAATAGGAAAATTAAATGACCTGTGATTTTTTAAATCCTGAAAACAGCGCCATGAGGAGGTGCGGAAGTCTAGTTTTCTCTCAGAAAACTTAAATTACAATATATTGAAAGGTTATTATGGAATTTTTGCCCAATGATGCCAAAAACATTCTGCCTACTACTGCTTTAAGTAGGTTGGACTAAAAACGTGTTGACCCGAAAGCCGCAATGTGACGAGTGGAACAGCCGCTGTGTCACGTTTGTATGTACACACACGCATATACTGTATATATCACAGCGGAAGGTAGTAAGTGTGTGTGTGTGCAGCTGTGGTAAGGTTTGAGTGTGCTTTACAGATGGCGGTAATAATGATCAGATAGCCCTTGTAATGGAGACGGCCCAGTTTGTAATGGCTTCCTAAAACAACACATGGAGCGTCTTTACGAGGCCACAATCCGCCCGGTTATCACAGAGCAAACTGTGTGAATGAGAATAGCATCATGTCAAACAAGCTATTTATTAGCACGCACATCACACACTCATTTCATTTTAATGCCGGCCGCCTGCATCTCGCCCGCGCTCGGCTTGTTAAAGGCGAGTGTTATCAGAGGAGACACAGACTCCCGCTACACCAGTTAGGCCGTCCTCCCCCTTTTGCATTCACTGTTAATGAGCCTAATGATGTGTGTCTCCGCGATTGCATCAGTCAATATGCTGTTCAATATGGGTTTTAGAAACCCACTGACAACTTAAGCATGTCCGCCTGGATAAGATCTCCCATCCGAGGGAGGAAAGAAAGAGCTAACTAATTTGTCTTGGATCGGTCGGGACACGTGTAGCTGTCTTTTACAATCACGAGCCCAGATTGTAAGCAGAGAATAGACTTGTCACTCAAATTCTCTGATAAGAAGCCGCTTTTAAGACTCAGAAGGCAGCTGTGTATTAAAAATGTCCTAGTTAGAACTGGCGCCCTTTTATATAGAGATCTATTGTTTGTTTGGTGTCAATAGTTTTCAGCTTTTTTCGTCTTTCTTCCTTTTTGGTTTCGGCACGGATTTAGTTTCAGTTAAGTTTTTATGTTTCAGAGGGGGTTTTATTTCAGGTTTAAGTCAGGAGGTGTTTACTGTGTTAGAGACCAGGGACATTTAGATTTACGCTTTGTCGGAGAGTTGCTTGAGGACTTTAATAGTCTCTGTATAGTGATTACAGATGTGCCTTTTTCACTTTTTTCACTGCTTTTCTTTTTAAGTCACATTAGTGCAGCTTTCAACACATGTTTACTAGTGCTGTCAATAGATTCAAATGTCTAATCGCGATTAATTAATTGCACATTTTTTATCTGTTCACAATGTACCTTAAAGAGAAATTTATTAAGTATTTAATACTCTTATCAACATGGGAGTGGTCAAATATGCTGCTTTATGCCTATATTTGTCTATATTTATTATTGGAAATCAATTAACAACACAAAATAATGACAAATATTGTCCAGAAACCCTCACAGGTACTGCATTTAGCATAAGAAATAATATGCTCAAATCATAACATGGCAAACTGCAGCCCAACAGACAACAACAGCTGTCAGTGTGTCAGTGTGCTGACTTGACTATGACTTGCCCCAAACTGCATGTGATTATCATAAAGTGGGCATGTTTTTAAAGAGGAGACTTGTGGGTACCCATAGAACCCATTTTCATTCACATATCTTGAGGTCAGAGGTCAAGGGACCCCTTTTAAAAATGTTCGTGCCAGTTTTTCCTCGCCAAAATTAAGCGTAAGTTTGGAGCGTTATTTAACCTCCTTTGCGACAAGCTATTATGACATGGTTGGCACCCATGGATTCCTTAGGTTTTCTAGTTTCTGATTTAAAACGGAGCCGCTACAACCTCCGGAATCGCAAGTTACGTTAATGTGTTAAAAATATTAGTGGCATTAAAACAAATTTGCGTTAACGCGTTATTATCGCTTTAACTTTGACAGCACTAAAGTATACTTAAGATACTTTCTGGGCTGATGTTGATTTCTTCCCTCAGTGAAAAAAAAGTGCAGGCAGAGACCCCTGTGACACGGATAAAAGCTGTTTCTTTTATAAACCACACAGCGTTTGATTGATCTGTCCCGTGGTCTTGATCCCTGGGCTTGGCTGATTAAACCTATCCATCAGCTCTTCTTATCAGCGCCCTAACAGATCGACTGCAGGACACCGAACTAAAACCCCCCGCATTGTTGTTACACAGAAAAAGTCAAAGGCTAAGGACAGGGAGGGGAGAGGTTTGCTAGGACTCTTCTCTTCAAGGCCTTTTGTGAACAAAGAAAAAAAATCCCCACTATGTTGTTTTAAAGATATAGCTCCTGTAGAAAAACGATAAGTATCTTTCATGCCATTGCGCTCACACGCACTTATTTTTGTCGTATTGCAATAACCTCCAAAAGAGGTCGAACAGTGGCATTGCAGATTGTGACAAGAGTGTTTCCCCTCTAGTGGGAAATCAGAAAGTAATGTTTCCTGTCCGCCGAGTGTCGGCTCCCCGCTAGTGATGTGACCCTGCCCCCCGGTCACAACTCACACAGACATCAGCCAGATAATGACATCTCTTTCACTGACAGCCTGTCATTCACATGCCTCTACAAGCCCCGACACACACACTCGGACACAATGCACGCAGGCACGTGCGCTCTTTCGCTTGAAAACGAAGGCAGACGAGCACGGACGCCCGTTATGAATCATCTGAGTGATTTGCAAGTCAAATTCGCGAGAAGTGCCTGTTATTTACTGAAATAAATTTGAGTTCCTCATCTTCCGGGGTGACTGGTAAAGCAAATGCATCAAGGCCACTAAAACGTGGGATGATTGCGTGTCACTTTGCTCTCATTTATCTGAGAGCGTCTATTACCATCATGTTGTCGAGTCAATGAAAACAGCCCCGGAAAACAGCCAGCAGATGGGCTTTTATTATTCACAGATGTATGATTTTGGGACAGTTTGTTGAAGATAAAGACTTAAGACTCATCTTAAACATCTTAAATTACATTGATTCATCAGCTTTAACATACGGAAAGTAAACTATTTCACCATAGTCCAACACAAACAGACTTTTATGGGAGATAATGATCACATCACAGCGTGCATGCTTGTTAGTCAGTGTGTCGAAATCAGATAGTGGGAATCTGCAACTTACTGCCTTATCGAGTAACAATCAACCGGAGTTTACATAGTCAAAATTTCCTGTTGAAAGAAGATGGTTTATTGAAATCCTGTTGCAGCATGCCCTGCAGAAGCAGGTGTGGACCTGCTAGCTCGCTGGTGATTTGAGTTGGGGGGAAGGGGGTGTGAACGCTCCCCGAACACTAGACGGGAGGAGTTGCCTGCGTGGCGCGTTCATTAACCTGGTATCTGGCTAATCTCCCGGCTAATTCATTTAGTCCTCCTGCGTATTAATATCCTCACCATGCCGCCGCCGCCGCTGCTCATGGGACGCAGTAGGAGCGTAGCCATGGCGATGATTGTGTCATTATTTTGCAGTCAGATGAGTGATATCCCAGAGGGCTGTAGCTGGGCTGTCCACGCCGGTTGAGAGGGGCTGATTAGAATTGCAAATGGCGGCCAAGTGTTGTGTTTATTGTGTGTCTCAATATTGGAGACAATCAGGCGAATCAAAGCCCTCAGCTGGAGAGATGGGACTGAGGCACGGTGGGCCTCTCTGGTTGGCACCATGTCCTCAGTGCTTGCACAGTGCTTCCCCCCCCCCCCTCCCTCCTCTGCCTCCTCTTCTTCTTCTCCCCGTTGCCCTCTCTCCCGGTCGACTGTGTCGTGTGTGTAGGTCCTGAAGTACGTGGACACAGCTGGAGAAAGAGACAGAAAGAGCCACTAAATCTAGCGCACTCAATCATCTGTAGTGTGGCGGCCCTTGCGCAGCTGAGAAATATTAAACACGCTTTATGATAATGAAAGCGCGGGCGACAGACATAAATATCAGAGGCAAAGTGCTGAAGGATTAAAATGTCTTGTACGTTTGCTCATAACACAAATTTGTCATTGATTTCATGGCTTCCTGAATCGTTAGAGACAGAATTATCAGCTTTTCATCAGTGGAATTTCTTCTCCCCCCCGCCTGTCTGGGATGAGGTATATCGCGTCACATATTAAGGGCTCGGGAACATTCAGATGTCTGCGTGTCGAGCCCTGCAAATGGAACCTATTGGC
Organism: Sebastes fasciatus; assembly: GCF_043250625.1. Taxonomy (NCBI): domain Eukaryota; kingdom Metazoa; phylum Chordata; class Actinopteri; order Perciformes; family Sebastidae; genus Sebastes; species Sebastes fasciatus. The sequence goes on along the minus strand of NC_133804.1, from coordinate 10,576,165 downwards.
AGCGCGCCCCCTGTTATCGCTGGGTGACTGATCGCGGTGCAAAGTGCCCTAAACACCAACATTTTCGCCGCAAATCACTCGCGAATTGTTCTTCCTCGACGATCGGCCATTACCTCTGTTATTGACTCGCTGTTTGTACAAGATTCGGCGAAATCCATCTGAAAGCTATCCAGCGCTGTGTGTTGTGTGTGTGTGTGAGACAGGAAGCTAGTGTTTTAGCTCACCGTGTAATTCACTCTGTCAGTCGCACACAGAGAGGCCTATCCTCTCTTGTTTCGCTACTGTTGGCTTTTAAGGAATGTACATTGCGAGAATGTGCATGTGTGTGCGCTCATGCATGTATATGTCCCTGTCGGAACACAGGATAATTCCTCAGGTCATATAGCAGCGCATGACCAGTCACAACAGGCATGTGTGAGGCCCAGGTACGGACACGCACAGGTATTGCTACAGGGAGAAACTGTGAAAGTTTTTTATTGCGCCACACACACGTCCTCTCAAGCTCTCGCCGCTGTAGGCTAAATGAAAAAGTTAAAAGGAATGTGTTCGCACTCGATGGAAATCCCTTAGATTTACTGTGAGTTTTTTACTGTGACTTGTGAGCGAAGGTAAAGGCCAGGAGCCCTCATATGTCTGACATGATACGATCAAATGTCACCAGCCTTGAAAGGCAGCAGTCGGTTGCATGCGAGGAGCTGCGGCTCGCAGCCTGTTTAAACGGCGCTGTGTGCCGTTGAGCTTGACAAGCAGTTGATGAGAGATCCTTAGAATTGTGTGTGTGAGGAGGAAAAAGAGAATGCTTGAGTGTGTGTCGGATCGCCGACGTGGCTGTTTGTGAGTGTGTGAAACTGAGGAGAGAGTTCATGAGGTGACATCTCGTCAGCTGTTTGACTTTCCCAGTTTCCCAGGGAAGCAGTTTCAAGAACAATGCAGAAGAAAAACCACCAACCACCGACAATTGAAATGCCACAAGAAAAAAAAACCCGGCGCTGTTTGTTGGTGACTGAATTATTGCCGTTGCTGGAGATTGGAGACAGGGGAAATGTGTGAGTGACTGCACCGTGCTTGTAGCAGACACATATCACCTACCGGACTCCTCTACCCATCCATCTCCCAGCACTCCTCACAATAGCAGGAATACATTAAAAAAAGAGCGAGTCAGGAAGGGAAGGGGACGCAAGATAAATATTGTGTTAGTGTTTTCCCTCCCCTCTCCGTTGCAATTGTCTCTCACACTGACAGATGAACAATGAAAGTATTGAACTTTGCTGCGTGCTATCTTTTACTTCTGGGTTCAGAACCGCGCTGTCAAAGCCAGACGTGTTTCTGGCAGAGATTGATTGATTTGCTTTCTGCGCGCCATGTCGTCCCTTTGTTCTCCCAGGAAGGCTTTGGTTTCTCTCCAGTATCCCAGACTCTCTGTAGCTGTGTCATATTAACACCTGTTAACAACATACAGGCTCGTACAATATTGATTGAGCCCCCCTTTGATCAGAAAGTGTGGCTATAAAATTTAAACTAGAAGGCAGTTCATTTTATTTTTGGAAAGAGACAAAAACCCCATATCTCTCTGTAGCGGGACATGTGCTTTAGACGGCAAAAAATAAATCTCCTTTCGAGGATCAATATATTATTTCCATCAAAGCTAGGGTTGGTAGTGTTCTTCAAAAGTTTTTTGTTATATTTGTTGAAATCTGGGGTGAAATATAACCAAGTACATTTACTCAAGTACTGTACTTTATACTTTTTACTCCACTACATTTATCTGACACTTTTAGTTACTAGCTACTTTAAAAATTAAGATTTTTGCATACAAAACATATGAGGAGTTTTTTAACAGTATGTATAAGTACAGCTGAATCGAATATTTGATTAATCGATTTGTCGGTTGACAGGAAATTTATTGCCAACTATCTGGATTCTTTGATGCCCCAGTTTCATAAATGTGAGGATTTATTGCTTTTACTAGTTAATTTATTTTTATTTTTAAAAAATTTGAGGTTTAGGCTGTTGGTTGGACGAAACAAATATTCTGAAAGTGTCACTATTTTCAGAATTTTTACAAACCAAACAATCAATTTGATTACTCGAGAAAATAATCATCTGATTAATCCAGAATGAAAACAAACATTATTTAATAGTTCAAAATGAGCTCCACCTCAACCAACTACAACAGTAAAATCCTGTATTTACGTATATTAATACATGAATAATAATAATCTAATTATACAATATATGTAAAGGATAATGTATTGCGAGCCGGTCATTGGGAAATAAACATCGGGGTCCACCCCATTCTGCTTATTACACGTCTACTTGTAGAGGAGTAGCTGTTATTACAGTGTGGTATTAGTCCTTTTACTTAAAGGTCCCATATTGTGCTCATTTTCAGGTTTATACTTGTATTTTGTGTTTCTACTAGAACATGTTTACATGCTGTAATGTCCAAAAAAAAATTATTTTCCTCATACTGTCTGCCTGAATATGCCTGTATTTACCCTCTGTCTGAAACGCTCCGTTTTAGTGCATTTCAACGGAATTGCAACGAAATTGCGTTGCTAGGCAACAGCTTGGGTCCATGTTTACTCCCTGTCAGCTGATGACATTCACACACACTGCAACAGGAAAACTAAAACCGGGCCACATTTAGAATATTTACGTTTTAAACCGTGTAATGGTCTAAATAGTTTATATTTGTGACATCACAATTGGACAGAAATCCTAATGGCTTGTTTCAAACACACAGTTTCTGAATACGGGCTGTGTGTGTTTCTCCGTATATTGAGCGTTTAGATAGTTTAACAGTATTTATAAAGCACTTAAACCTGCTTTATAATATAAAAGACGTGAAAAGCTCACTGTTTACAGCATGTGACCTTTAAGTAAAGGATCTGAATACCTCCTCCACCGCTGGTTGAAATTCTCATTACATCCCGACAGCAATCAATAAATCAAATGCTCTGACAAAAACAAAGGAAAAAATCTGGTAGGCTATCTGTGGCTGTTGAAGGACTGTAATAAACCCGAATGAAATGATTGGACGGCCTACCTGCCTGCCTGCGAGCACTCTGCCCATTCACACATTGCGTGTCACCAGAGTCTTCCTCAAGCTCCTAGCCTTACTCAATTACCTTAATTTAGCTTAAAGGGAGGAAATATGGGGAAAGCTTGCCTTGCTAAATTTGCTTATCTTAGTTTACAGGGTGGAAATATGGGGAAAGCTATCCTGGCTCTGTCCAAAGCTAACAAATTCATCCTACCAGCACCTCTAAAGCGTACTAATAACCCGTACAAAAGCCAGAGTGTAAAACTGACACACAGCAGTGTTACTGGGTGGTGCTGGTCAGATTTAGTTACCTTCCAGCGGAGCCAGGCGAGCTGTTTCCTATTGTTTTCTTAAGTCTCTTTAAACTAAGCTAACCGGCTGCTGGCTCCAGCCTCATACTTACCGTACAGATGATGACAGCGGTATCAATCTTCTCATCTAACTTGAGGCAAGAAAGCGTATAAGTGTATTTCCCAAAATGTCAAAGCAGAAAAACCTCATTAGCAATGGATGTCAGGTTTGTTTGGGAGATGTCTTGTGGCTGATCACTCGCTGATTTCATCCCCAGATGTGTTGGTGCCAAAATACTGCTGAGCAGGGGCAACCTCTCCCCTTTCCCCCCCGAGCACGAGTTTGAAAAATTAGCTAACTTGAGCCACAAACCGTAGCCTGAGTCTCATCCTCAGTGAGCTTTTCACTCTGCTTCATTATTCAGTCTGAAACTGGGATCCCTCGAGTCATTTCTAACCACGCTGCGATAGGAGGGCAATTGTTGAAAATTGAATTTAACCATGACTGTCTCTATCTAAGCCAAGCAGAATTTAAAAAACTAATATGGAGCTGTGTGTGCGTGTGTGTGTTTATTAGTACATGTGACGTTGCTGATTGAGTTGCGACATTAAACGGCTGGCTTTTTCTGAGGAATGGTTTCCGAGGGCTTATCGATGGGGTTTGGAGATACGGAGCAGAAAATGGCTGCGGGGTAACAACCCGGGCAAGCTGCATGGGTTTGATAATGGTTATGATTCTAGTTTTTCCTTCGCTCCCCCCCCCCCCAAGTGAGAGTGAAACACAATCGGGTGAGCGTGAGAGATGCTATTGTTCGTCTGGGAGGTTCTCCTGCTTTCTCCCCTCCTGCTCTGCTCGCCACTGATTACAACCTTGCATCCTGGTCCAGCTCTTGACTCTCTGCTCTGCAGCTCTCAGTCCTGAGGGATTCCTCTCTCCTCTCTCCGACTGTCCAGCCCCCCCCCCACCACCACACACACACACACACACACACACACCAACTCTGGCACACCCTCACCCACTCAGGCATGTGGACACACGTATAATCTGCACACAAACACGCTCACGCATACAGTGGGCTCGGGCCAGGCGGGTTTGGCAGCGACTGTAGACTGGGCCTGTGGAGAGATCTTTACGGAGCATGCAGAGCCCATCTGTGGCTGCTCCTCAGCGATGGGAGGCAGCTGGCTCTGTGTGTGTGTGTGTGTGTGTGTGTGTTGTGTCGTGGCCAGGGAAGGAACTAGGGAAGGAGGGAGGAGGTTTGTGTGTGTTTGGGTCACAGAGCACCCCCAGAATGAGGGCTAAACTCGGGCTGAAACTGACCCAAGCTCTCTCGTCTAGCTGAGCCAAATCTACTCTTCTCTTTTTTTCTCCTCTCCTCTCCTCTCCCCTCCTCTCCCCCCCCCCACCCCCAGCCCTCCAGCTGGAAGAGCTCACTCCCTGGGATCCGGGGATGAATAAGTGGAGAGGCAGAGAGCAACAGTCTGGGCCTTCTCTCGCTGTCACTGATACCGTGGATGACGTTCAATCACGACCGCATACACCCATGCTCGCTTAACTCCCCTGCTCTTAGAGAGGGATGGGCTCTGCGTTGACGGAAACCACAGAGGCCATAAGAAGAAACAGATTATGCTCTTTCTCCTCCCTAATGACTTCTGACACTCCTCTCTCGCTCAACAGTCCTCTTCAGCCTGTTTGTCTAGTAGCGACGTCCACTTCTGTCCTCCTCATGGCAAGGCCATCTGGGCGTCATCTTGTTAGCTCATTACGGCCGCCGATGGTGTGATGCTCGCCCTCTCATGTGACTGTGATGGAGGGCAAGCATACTGATCTTGTTTGATGAGCGCTGTGCGTCCGCCGCGCTCATCTGTGTGTGTGTGTGCGTTGTAACTCGCCTCCTCTGTGCAACTGTTATGAGTCACGCTGAATCTGATTTGCTCTGCATGCCAGCCTGTTGACTGAGCTAACCGAAGCTAGTGTGTGTTTGTCTGTGAGAGAGAGAGGGTGTCTGTGTTCACACGTACAAAAGCAGTTCTCTGCAGGGTGGAATTCAGGATATTCTGTCTCTCTTTTTTCGCCTCTGACATCTTCATTTATGTCCCTCTAATGGGGGACAGCGCAGAGGGAAAACACCCAGCTTTTCTGCTTTTCAGCAAGTCACAGTTTGCCAAGTCTGGCCCACTGGAGTGTAAATGCAACTTGGACTGAGTTTATAGTTTATCCAATACCACTACCCGTTGGCGAGTTTGTCCTGCTTTTCTATAATAAGGGTCAAATCCTTCCTGCTTTGCTAAACAATTCTGGAGCCAGATGGGTTCTTGTTTTGCTTAATTTCAGGATCCTTGTGTTTGTTCGTGTGTCTCTCTCGCTATGTGTGTGTGTGTGGCCCGCGCCAGCATTGAGGCGACTTGTTTACCGTGTTTGACATGTGAGGAAATCGGTGTGTGTACACTGCGGGGCGAGTGTTTATGTGTGTGTGTTTATAGACAGGCATCCCTAAGAACATCTGCCCCCTGCGACAGCCCTGACAGAAGCCAGCTATGTATACAAGCCGCCGGCTACATGCGCAGACCTACGACCGGCTCACCTTCCCGTGGCTTCACCTCAAACGCTTAGAGGGAGATGGCTCAAAACCGGTTTCAGATCACGCAGCCGACAAGTTCAAGTTCACGTGACTCGACAGCATCGTAGATGTGTGGTGGAATTCTCATGAGCCGCACAAACGCACAGACAGTTTGATGGTACGTGTCTCTCTCCCAAGAAATGATCACGCTGTGTCAACAGTGGATCTTAACCACACATCAAGAGCGAAGCCATTTCCAGAAGCCGCTGTTTGAATGTTTCCATTGTGGAGCCGAGCGAGCGTGAAGCTCTATCTTGATGGATCTGAAAGCGGTTTAAGGCAGAAACAGTCCCCGCTAGCAGACAATTACTTAATATTGATTGACTTGAATGGGAACGGGATGTGTTTTTACCCTGTGATTACACAGAACGTAGACCGCCTCAGGCAAGTGAATCCGCTTTAAATCCCCGCCGCTATACGCGTTACACAAGAGCTCAACTACAGTGCTCTTTGCATAACTCGGCTTTGTGTTCTTTTACGGACTTAAGTGTAACCCTGTCATGTGGGTGAATCACTGTGATGTTTCATGGGAAGCCGTAAAACGCAGCGGAACTGTAATCCTATGGAATATTGATTGAAACGGCTGTAAATATGGCTGCTGTGTGTAAAGTGTCATCTGTAATAATAGAGGGGGGAAGCAGCCACACTGATTTTGTAGATAATGTAAAAGAGAAATGATAATTGGCGAGGGAACACTTTTCCTGGCGTGATAATTACCACGCTGATAGCGAGGGGAATAGAGTACCTGTTGTGCCGATGATTGTGTGTGGAGTGTTTGTTTTTACATGATGCATTCATGTGCTTTAAAGGCCAGAGGGAAAGAATGAAATATGGGCTGCAGAAAACGAGACAGAAAGAACGAGATGTAGCACCTGCGTCCGGTCTGTTGGCATAGATGGATCGCCCTGTATACGTAGCAGAGAATAACTGATTTTAATTAATATGTATGGCATGTTCTGCTCAGGAGGAACAAATCAATTTGAATCCATTCTGTTGATATGAGCCGTTTCTGCCTCTTCTTTCTCTCACAGTTCCTGTGTCTCGGGTCCTTTCATTCAGCGGTCGAGGCTGCCTGCCAGCGCTATGCTCGGGGCCGAGGCCTGAGTTGACTGGACGGGGGTGGAGAACATGGAGGGGGGGAGGGCTGGTTTGAGGCTCTGTAAGGGGCTTTGAGTGGGCCTTAGTGTAGGCGGCGTTTTATATGAAAGTCGGCAAGGGCAGGGCGCTTGAATAGGGGTGGCTGGGAAGTTGGGCTGGGAAGGTCCAGGATGCACCCCACAGTGCTTTTGTGCGCTCTCACATCCGTGTGTGTGTATGTGTACGGGGAGGTGGCGGTGGTTGCGGTGGTGGTGGGGAGGGTGTAGCATATGTGAGATCATGTGCTCATATTCACCAGTGGAATGTAAAAAGAGAGAGGAGGGGGGTTTCTCCCCTCGCCTCTCTTTTCCTCCGCTTTAGTTGTTTTCTGTTCTCTCTCCGCTGTGCTGTAGCGTAGGCCTGCCTGTTTGTATAAGCTCTTTACAGGATTGAGCTCGCCGTGGAGCCGTCCAGATGAAACAAAACCAATCTCATTTGGTTGTTTTGAAAATGATTCTCTTTATTGTGTTTGGTTCGAGGCAGATCCACCTCGTTTGACATGAGGGGAATAAAGGTTCCCTCGCGTTCGGGGTCATTTCCCAGGAACATCGTTTGTATCCGAGCCGCTCTTCCTCTGTGCACTCGAACCTCTTTCATCAACAGGTCTTATAAAGTCTCCAGACAACATGAATGAAAGATGCAATTCAACCTCTCTTTTCTCCCCCCCCCTTTTTCCCTTTCGACCTCCTCAAAAGTACAATAATCTTCAGTCACTCGTCTCCTCCTCTCAGTTGCGTGTGGCTGTGTGTAGCACCGGAGTGGCGCTGATTAAGCCAACAGAGAAGACAAACGGGAGACAAAGTCCCAGCCCACCAGTTTAGTTTCACATCCTGGACTGGAGCTGGGCCGCAGCTTGCCAAGTGGAGGGCTTTTAAACTGGGCTAAACACTAATTGCTGCCCTATTTCTTTTATGTTGCTTCTTTCCCATCTGCGATGGCGCTTCCAGACCTCCACAGCAGCCAGAGCCTCATTATAGCAGACAGTTAACAAAGGCTGGGAAACAGAAGCGGAGAATTCACTTAGGATAGCTATCTAACCGCCAACCAGGAGGCTTGCTCGGAAAATTGAATCAATGACAGAGGCCGGCTTGTGATTAAATCCTTCAGGGATATTAAGATATTAAGATTTTGGAAATCTTAATTATTCATCTAAATTGTTGCGGCCCGCTTTGATAACGGAATGAATGGCTTGTAAAACCGATAAACGGGGTGTGAGGCTCATTGTTTTATTTGAGAGCGGCGCTTTTAAGTCATTTTAATGCTTTTGAATCAGAACATTGGTGGAAAAAAAGTTGCCAATAATTTCCCTACAGAGAAAATCGAAAACACCTACTTGTTGAATGAAACAAATAAGGTTTAATTGTGATGTTTGCCTGGTCGATCTTTTTTCCCTCTGGTTTTCTCGCTTGTTTTTCTGTAGGTGTTTTTTTGTGAGTGTAGAGAGTGAGGGGGAGGATGGAGAGAGGGGGGATGAGAGGAAACCGAATGAGGGAAATGTTGAGGAGGTGAATGAGAGGGAAGGATAAAGCGAGAGGGAATGAGATTGGGGAGCAGAAATAGAGGGGGCTGAGATTGGGGGGGAAAGGAGGAGGGGGGTGGTCAGCAGCAACAAAGCCTAATGTTGCCATGGAAACTTGTTTATGCCTCACTGATGCATCTTGTAGATCCAATTAGAGGCTGATTGTGTCCGTGTCTTCGTAGACACACGTACGTGTACCCAGGCATGGCGCGCACACACACATGCATGAAAACATATGTACGCTGACACACACACACACACACACACACACACACACACACACACACACACACACACACACACACACACACACACACGTGAGCACATGCAGAGTGTTGCTGCTGAAAACCAGCAAATTGTTAGGAGAGGTAGGACAAAGCATCGCCCGCGTTCTCTCTCTCTTATCGGCCCTTGAATTAGTGCAGCCCCTCCCCTAGCCCCCGTGAGCTTCAGACAATGGCGTGGAAATAACGTCTCACCCGCTCCTAAGCCCCGGTCCTATACCCGCGCATGCTTTCATGACATCATACGCAGTCAAAAAAAGTAGTGGGGGTTGATGGACAGGAGTTTGCAAATTTCATGTTGCGTTTATCTCTTTTGTGAATGAAGTCGTTTATTAGGTAAAGCCCTTGTCCTGGAAGAATGGCCATGAATGTTGAAAAGGCCTTAATCCAATCATGTTCATTTTCATGGGGGGTATTTCTTCAGAAAATTGGACTTTCTAAATAGGGCTGTCAAAGTTAACGCGTTAATGCAAATTAGTTTTAACGCCACCAATTTCTTTAACGCATTAACGCAATTTGCGATTTTTAGGTTGTAGCGGGATCAGTTTTAAAGCTAGAGTGAAGATACTGGTATCATATGAAACTAGAAAAACCTAAGGAATCCATTGGTACCAACCATGTCATACTAGCTTGTCGAGAAAGAGGCTAAATAACGCTCAAAACTTTCGATACATTTTGGCAAATTTGTTTTAACGCCACTAATTTCTTAAACGCATTAACGCAACTTGCGATTTCGGAGGTTGTAAAACTAGAGTGGAGGTACTGGCATCATATGAAACTAGACATAAAGGAATCCATTAGCTTGTCATGAAGGAGGCTAAATAATGCTCCAAACTTGGAAAAACTGGCATGTCCATTTTCAAAGTGTTCCCTTGACCTCTGACCTCAAGATATGTGAATGTAAATAGGTTCTATGGGTACCCACGAGTCTCCCCTTTACAGACATGCCCACTTTATAATAATCACATGCAGTTTGGGGCAAGTCATAGTCAAGTCAACACACTGACACACTGACAGCTGTTGTTGCCTGTTGGGCTGCAGTTTGCCATGTTATGATTTGAGCATATCTTTTATGCTAAATGCAGTACCTGTGAGGGTTTCTGGACAATATCTGTCATTGTTTTGTGTTGGTAACTGATTTCCAATAATAAGTATATACTCACATTTGAATAAAGCAGCCTATTTGTCCACTCCCATGTTGATAAGAGTATTAAATACTTGACAAATCTCCCTTTAAGGAACATATTGAACAGATAAAAAATGGGTGATTCATTTGCGATTAATCACAATATATACATATTTTAATCGATTGACAGCCCTATTTTTAAATGATCGTTTCTTACAATAGCTGGCTGTTTGCCACTGTTTATCATCGGAGGAGGAGAGGATGGTGATCTTAAGCCTCCCTACACTTACACACTCCTCTATCAGGAGGCATCGCAGTCCTCCCTTCCGTCCCTGGGCCCTGTCTGAAGAGTCAGTTATTTAGTGGTGAAATGATGTGTGTGATGATGAAATGAGGGGCTGCAGATAAGGTGAGATTACACTCTGAGAGAGAAGAAGAAGGGAGAGAGGGAGAGAGAGAGAGAGACACAGAGAGAGAGAGGCCCGGCCCCTGATGTCTTGTTAAAACGTGAGGGATCAGGAAGAACAACAAATGCATTGCGCGCTGCTAAATCCTGCTTAAATCCGCTGGCATGGGCAGATCTAGCAGATAGCCCCGCTGCTGTGCTCGCTGTCTGCGACCACAATACACACACACACACACACACACACACACACACACACACACACACACATACATAAACACACCCGTGGTCAGTCCGGCTGTCTGGGTTAATGCTTGGCTAACTGGGACAGCAGAGCTGAACCATGTTGACATTTTAAGCCTCAAACAAGTCCAGAACAATGATTCAGCCCGTCTGCCCCCCCCACCTCCCCATCAGACCGCAACCTCAGCCCGTTTTGCTGACCGACTCGCACACACACACACACACACCCATGTGGACGTGCATAAACACACACACCACTGCCCAAACACACTGCAAGTACCCCGTCGCCCCCTCTCTTCACACACACTTACACACACACACACACTGGGCCTCCTCCTGTTCCCCACCTTTAGTGAATAAAAGAGAACAAGAGCTGATCTGATTGAGTTGGCAGCAGAGAGCGAGGCGGAGAGGTACAGTAAGGCCCCGATGGATTATCTTAATCCTCCAGAAGATGATCATGGCGGAGGGAAGATGAACTAGGACGCCTCGACCTTCCGGCTGACCCCGGCTTGTTGTTTTTCTCCAGGAACTCGGACCTCTGAAGTAGCAGCAGCGTAGATATTGTGTCGAAGCACGGGGTCTTAAAGTGAAGTCCAAAAATATGAGAAAAGAATCCGTGGCATTCTTTGGATGTAATCCTATCTGTAGCCACGTCTGCGGCGGCCATTTTGTGTCTGGCCATCTTGTTTCCCTCTTTGCAAACTTTTTGGTATGCTTTGATTCGGATCCAAGCAGAAACTTTCAGAGGATTTGTGTGAAACGCTCTGTCGGCTAACGCTGAACAATGTCAAGCTGCTACATGTAGTGTTTTTGTGGGGGTGAATTAACTCCGCTCTGCCTAAAAGCCCATGCCAGACAAATCTAAACCCATAACTCCTATAGCTCAAAGTATTAAGATTGTATAAACTGTTGTTGAATTATGTGGCGGCTTTTTCCAGACTTCCTTTATTATGTGTTAGTAACAATTCGTCTTCCTTTTTTTTGTCTCGTCCCTCAGGTTTGTGGCCGGAAAGGGCCTTGTGATCTACCCAGACATCGGGGACAAGCTGGACATCATCTGTCCCAAAGGGGACCAAACCAGAGACTATGAGTTCTACAAGCTGTACCTGGTGAAGAGGGAGCAGGCGGAGAGCTGCAGCACAGTCCTCGATCCCAATGTCCTCGTCAACTGTAACAAGCCCGAGAAGGACATCAAGTTCACCATCAAATTCCAGGAGTTCAGCCCCAACTACATGGGCCTGGAGTTCAAGAAGAACGTCAACTACTACATCACCTGTGAGTTTGTCTCAAAAGATGATTTATTGTTGATGTTTAGCTTTTTAACCTTCATTTAAGCAGCGACGCGGAGAGTAATAATCTGCTTCACACTCAGTTACACACAGTCACACCTGGGAGTTTCCTGGTAAGACTGTATTTTAATGGTCGCTGCAGCAGCTCCATAGCAACAACTGCCTCTCTTACGGCACAGTGGTAGTTGGCGTCTAGGGAGGCAGAGTTCAGGATACAAACCTACAACCTTGACTGACATTTACTCAAGTGCTACTTTACTTAAATACAATTTTGAGGAACTTTGTCTTTCTGTTTGCACTTCTGCAAATGGAAAATTCTACATTATTATAAGATTACCTGACACTTTGTTTTACAGGATCTTCATTTCAGAATAATTTCCTAATAATTACTTAGTAGGTAATACTAAGTAATTACTTAGAAGTTTCCTGAATAGAACTACATAATTAGCTACTCTTTATTTGGAACACAGATACATTATCCAGTTGATACACCTCCATTTAATTAATTCCAATTAGTTGCTAGTATAACCCAGAGTGTCTGGTAGTCAGGGCACAGCAGGTCAGCTGGACATGCAAAAATGTGAACGCAAACAGTTCAACATATACGGAGACTAAAGTTTCCAGTGATAAAATAATAATGAGCAATAGTTATTTGGATTTAAAAGTAGATTTTCTTTTAGGGGAATTCCAATTTTCCCTATAAATAGTACCAAATTATATAGTTATTTCCTGGAAAATGCCTAGTAAATAACAAGGAAATTACGGACCTGTAAAATGAGACTTTACCTAAAACACAATTTTGAAAGACGCCATTGTGCTTAATGAGTAGGCCTACTTTTACTTATGAAACTATAAGTACTTTATGCTGATAATACTTCTGTACTGTTACTTAGGCAGCATTTTGAATGTAGCTTTACTTGTAATGATTATTTTTTTTATTTTTTAATCGTCATACACATTACATACATGAAATTTGACCTCTGCATTTTACCCACTCTAAGCATTTTAGGAGCAGTGGGTCGCTGTGAAGCTCCCCGCTTTGTGCTATTACTATATTTACTGAAGTAAAGTCTGTGAATACGCCCTCTTTACTAAAAACACATGTTAACATTGGGAACACTTCCCTTTTCATACTCTTTAGCCACAGCCTGTTTCTGGTTAATTCATTATTGCTAACTTATTGAGGGTAATATTATGGGTAACGATTGAATCATAGTTTTGCAGTTAAATTATATCCTTTACCAGTATTTGTGGATTTGCACTAAGTAGAGAGTGTTAAAGAAGAGAAATAATAGCAACAAAACCATAAAACCATGTACATACTTTAAACGGTAGAGCATTTAAACAATTTGACACATCACCACAACTATTTAATTTTTAAATGCAGTGCGATATTTATTACTAGTACATTTAAAAAAAGACAATCACTTAAAGCAGCAACACAGTGGTTGAAAGAGCCAGCTGAAGAAGCCCTGCGCCCCCTCGACTTCTTCTGATACCTCAACAATTACCACTGGTTTTGGAGGGGTCCTAGGAGCCGATGTAACCACAGGAGAGGCTGGTTCTATGGTGTGCTCTGGGTCCTCCTCCAGGATTGTCTTTTTGTTTGTGTCCTCCCTGTCCTGGACATCAGCCATGAGAGGAGGTTCAGTAGGTGTAGATGTCCAGGGAGCGGGCGGAGGTGACACTTCAGCAGAGTTTGTCTCTGGACTCGTGGTCGTCTGCTCCGTTTCAGGCAGACTGGCGGTCAAGACGTCCTGCCCTGCTGTAACAGGTTCAGTAGGAGGAGTCATTGGAGCCTGAGTCACAGCAGAGTCCGGTTCTCTGATGGGCTTCAGGTTTCCATCCTCCCTGGCCTAAACATCAGTATTGGATGGAGGTTCTGCAGGGGGTGTCAGAGAAGCTGCAGAGTCTGATTCTCTGGTTGGTTGTTGGTCAATCAGTTGGGGTTGAGGTGGCCTCAACATCATTGATAGATGGAGGTTCAGCAGGGGGTGTCGTAGAGGGTGGAACCGCAGCAGAGTCCGGTTCTCTGGGCGGTTCTGGACCGACCGGTCCTGATCTTTGTCAGGACAGACAGCACCACGTCATCCCTGGTGGAGCAGGAGATGGTGGCCTTGCATTCCACAGTGGCGGTGAGAGCCTCTGAGACTCGGTCCAAAGCGGCCTTTGTTACCACTGTCTGGATGAATCAGACATTTGGCTGAGTTTCTGGGAGGGCATATTTAAGAGGGAGCGAGGAGGAGGCACCCAGAAGCCCCGCAGGACTCTGGGAACAACCTCCAACACCACCTAATGAGGACCGAGTCTGGAGCTGGGAGCCTCCTTCTGCTTCTTCAGCTTCTTCATTTTCTGGCTGAGGATCTAAACGTATGCTTTTGCCGTGCTGAGGACTTTGGGATGTCTGTAGGTTACAGTCATTAAAATTAATGTTTAAAACCCTTCAGAATATCACAGATATATTAAAACCACTGTAGTATAACTGTTAGTAAATATGTGTCAAATACCATTTGAAAAATTACCTCACTGAAAACTTGGAGGTAAGGCCCCTGGGGAGTCGAGGAGCGAGCGGGCCTCAAACTCAATGTCCCGCATTTTGTGGCTGACATTTACTGCCCACAGCTGAAACAAGGAATTACATATGAAGTGCAGTTTTGACATATTTAAAGGATAAAATCAGCGTAATGTAACAACTTACTGTAAACTCATATAAGTCCTCTTGGGATTCCTGTCTTACCAACGTCAGCAGAGACTTGACATCCTCATCAAACTCCTTCAGCTCAAACTCCCTAAGGCTTCAAACAGAAACAAAGCAGAAGCTTTAGTTTTACTGTTACTCTCTACACCATCAGAGTAACTCACCGTTCTTTCAGTGTACTTTTGCTCTCCTCGAAAATGAGGTTGAGCATATCTTCAGCAGTCACCTGAGATGAGATCTGTTTTTTCTGCAGAAGCCTCAGGAGTTCCCTCACCAGTGCAATCTAAAAAAGCAGGGAGATAATTCATCTTTAAGCATGACAAGACAGAGTTTATCATAATTTATTTTGCATGTTATATTAATGTGGGCTTGGAAGGATAGAAGGTCTTAACTGAGATGTGCAATTGGTCAAATTCCTGCAGGGCCCGCTCATATGTGGGAGTATCAAACAGCTCCTTTAAAGAGAATAAGATATGTTACTTTTAGTTTTAGTCACTTTTTAAAACACATCTGAAAATGTTTTAAAGTCTAATATGCTACACTATGATTTTTCTTTTAAACTTTTTTCAACATATTATACTATGACTTTTTAACATACTATACTATGACTTTGGTGACTTTTATTGACATACTATATTATGACTTTTTAAGATAATATACTCTAACTTTAATTACTTTTTTAAACATACTATACTATGACTTTTTAACATACTATACTATGACTTTTTAACATACTATACTGACTTTTTAACATACTATACTATGACTTGTTTCGACATCCTAAGTAAAGACAAAAGCTCTCTCATACCCTGAGGGGTCCGTAGACTCCTCTGCTTCCTTCAACAAACTCCATTGTTATTCTGTTGCTGTATGTCGCAATACAGAGCAAATAAAACAGCCAAAGCGACAATGTAAATTCGACAAGAGCAAGTTCAACGACTCAAGAGAGTACTAACAAAGGAAACACCTTTTTAAGAATCCTGTTGTTAAATAAATTCTATAATCACCCTATTGTGAAATAATGCAAACATAATATATAAAAATGTGGTCATCACAACCCCAGTTGATGTTCACAAGAGCTGCCATTAATTACATACCACCGTTTTGCTACCTAGTGAAATCCTCTGATATGTTTTGCTGTAAAGGATAAGACTGATGATATTCTATATTTTCTAATTGTCAGCAAATCCCATGAAAAGGCCAAAAACAACAATGTATTTATCTTACTAACACACATTGCCCGAGAAGCAAAAAGCCTAATATAGATGGCTGCTACCTCTGTGCCATAGAGCTCCATTGTTGTCCAAAAACTATTAAAAACACATCAATGAGCCACACTGTAGGACAGGGTGACATGTTCCTTTATTACCATGGACCCTGGGCTCTGTAGCTTATTCTGAGTCAATCCCACGTATACAGTACACTGTCCTGGCGCTGTAAACTCACTAGAGCACCAAACGTTTATGAATCCGCAACTGGAAATAGTCCCAAAAGAATGCATTAATACCCCCGTTTGAGTAGGTACGAAAAGTAACACTTTTTAAAAAAACATAAAAGTCATTGTATTGTTTATATGTTGTTACAGATTAGCTAATTTTCGTTGTCATCAACAACTCCAGGTAAAACAACGCAACATTATTATGTATCCACGAGATATTTTGCAGTTCTAGTATGTGTTGTGTGCTGTATGTGCTGACGTAGTTAGGCATATCAGACATGTAAGGGCTTGAAAAATTACTTTCGTCTTGTGTTACTTTCGTAACAGCTCTCTCTCTCTCTCTCTCTCTCTCTCTTGTTAGCTCAGTAGCTGCAGAAGCTAACATACGGTAGCTCAGTTCATAATGCAGAAGACAGTGTTATTCTAGAGGTTGCTTAGGCCTTTTCTAATTACTGCTCCAGTTAGTCATTTCCTACATTTCCTGGAATGACTTGAACAGTTTTTTTCTAAAATGATAACATCTGGTCTGAGGATATTGTCAGTTTGGGGGGGGTTCTGCCACATCTGTAATTGATTCCTCTCCGAATCACTGAAATGATCAGAGATGATGGTGATATTAGAGATTCAATGTCTAAACTAACATGCAACAAGCTGCCTCAAAGAACTGCACAGTTAGAAGTCAACAGACGCTCTGCAGGCCATGAGAAATAAACTGATCCACTGCTCATCTACTCTTATGAAGCATAATATATAGTACTGTTACATATACTATGAGTTTTAGAGTTTATTTATTTATTTACCAGGGACAGAGCACATTAATCAACATTATTACTACCTCAATGTAAATGTCCCAGAGTTAGCTAAAGAGTCTGTTTTGTCTGTCCTGGGAAGGTTATTACAACATAACATAACAAGACATAATTAACCTTTCAGTATTTTTTAAATATCCATAAAACTAAAATATTCATCTCCTCACATTGCTTTTCCTCCTGAAGATGGATTTAATGCTTTGTTGGATGATTTAACTTTATATCTTTCAAAGTTTGTGAATGCTTAAGAAGATATAAAGTTTAATTTCTCCCATGTTAAGAAAGTAAAAACAAGCTACTTTATGTTTTATTTTCAAAAGAATGGCTCCTTTATATCATCATCCATCTCAAGGAAAAAAGTCCACGCTAAAATAAACCTCGCATATGTTTTTCCTTTGACCTGCAGCAGTCCAATTGGTATTTGCGAACTCTCCCTCAAAGCCAGAACGTGGGGAAGCATGAAGCTTGTGATGTTATCAAGCGACAATTTTTTGGGGGCCGCTCCTGTGGCAACATATCATGTGGACTTTTAAGAAATATTTCTTTGAGCTTTATTACACCCACATGTCTTTTTAGAATACACCTTGGGCATTTCTGGCGTCTGCTCAAAGTTTTCCTAGCTGGCTGTTAGCGGGGCCGCTGCTCCACATATTGTCTCCTGATTACATCATAAATATTTTAACTAACTCTATTAGTGACATGTGCGTGGGCTCCCATCTTGACTACAGTACGAGCCGACATCAAAGACAAAACATTAACTTTACTTGAGGTTGAATTTGCTTTTGTACAACACTCTCTTGTGTATCACCAGTCTTGCTGATGTGCGTATTATGCAAGTGTTAAGAATACCGTGTTTCAGACTGTGAACTCATAACTGGAGCCAGTTTTAAATCCTTCACGAGGGAAGCTGGCCGTGCCGGATCCAGCCTGATGGTGGTGGATCATCATTAGGCTCATATACTGTAACGTTCTCGCGTCAGCAGTAATCGACTGTAGTATTTGTCTTGGTATTATGTTAATGTTGTTGTCCTTTGCGACAGAAAGAGCTTGCTTTATTTATTCCACTGCAGCCTGTGCATACACCACGACACACTTCATCTATCATTTAGACAACCGGCCATGCGTGGTCGCCGTATGTGTGTGTGTTTTCTTCAGAGGGATGGCGAAGACCTGCAGTGAACACAGTTTTCCTGCTTTTCCTCTACAGTAGAGTCCCGTGTTGGTGTGTGTGTGTGTGTGTGTTGAGGCCCCTTTAGGCCAGCTTATCCCCCTACCTAGAAGATGTGTTATCCCACCGTCTCTGCTGGGAAGGCGCTCCAGCCGGCCAACAGAGCGGCGTAAATCTGCTCGGCCCGTAAAGACCCGGCTTATCTGGCCTGATTAACGGTCAAACGTGGCAGAGACCCGTTTGAGACGAGAAGAAGATGCATAGGGAGTGGACATTCCACTGAATCTTCCAACAGGCTTTTTCACGTCCACCCCCGGGCTCCTCCGCTCTGACTCCGCGGCTCCGTTTGTCTTTTCCTTGATCACTCCCACCCCCCCCACTCCTACTCCTTCTCCTTATGCTCCTTCCATGAGGTAAAGTAAGCAACAACTGGTGTGTGTGCGTGTGTGTGTGTGTGTGTGTGTATTTTTTTTGTGTGTCACCGCGGGGGATCCCGTCCGCTCGGTCCCGTCTATCCCAGCACAGCTCTGACAGGAGTCGTCGGGGGGTTAAAGGTCAAACCTCACGGACAAGGGGTCGCGGAAACACAGCAGGCGGTCAGCGATGATAACCCTGCACTGATCTAAACCCCAGACCAGCAACAGTCTGTGCTGTCCATCAGCACACCCCCCCACCCTCTTAAGTACACACACACACACACACACACACACACACCTTCCCGCCCCCCTGGTGTATGAGCGCACAAACTGGTTGTATTTCACCGCGTTGTCTAAACACAGGATATGGAATGAGCTGTTTGTGAGTAAAATGGCCGTGCTGTGTTTAGGGGTTAGAGTCAGGATAGAAGTGATTTTAGACAGGAGGCTTTTAAGGAAACATAATGGAGAAAATGAGCAACAGAGCAGGAAAGAGAGAAGACAAGCATACGTACCCTCACACACACATATATATATATATACAGACAGTCTTTATACGTCCCCTATTGAAGCCCCAAAAAAAGTGCCTCTATTTTCTTTCCCATTCGCTCCTCATTGGAATAATGTACCATGACTGCTCTGTGATATGTTTTCAGTGGTTAGCAGGGCCGGTGAGTCGCTGTTTCTGTTCTATATAAGGGTGAGGCCACGAGGCAGTAAACAGAGGCAGCCTGTCGTCATGCGCTCCTCTTCTCCCCTTGATTTCCAGTGCAGCGGGCAGGGTAAGCCTGATCCCTCCTGACAGCTGTCACTCTCCATCTCAGTGTACCATTGCAGACTTCTGACACACACCGACTTCCCCACCAGAATACTGCCGCAGTGCTATCTCACCTTTAGAAGATTGCCTCGGCGAAATGCATAATGCCCGCTCGCAGCAAAAGTTGTTTTCATCCTGCTTTTCTTTGACTTTGCAAGTAAATCCAACTTCCTCCAGAAACATGGAGCGACTGATAAGCACTTTATTATTTGAGGATAAATTGGTAATGGCTATTTATTTTTCTGACTTTTTAAAAATGTGGGTGCTGACCCGGGCTTGGAAAAACAATACTTAAGAATATAGCTGTCAAAGTGCATTTGACGCTGTGGGATGATCTGTCCGCGGTGCTCACACCTGACAGGATTAAGGTTAGGAGGCATGTTGCATATCACTAACATTCAGGCTTTTTTGCGTGGGCTCTCTTCTGTATCGCTGTTATATTTCTCGCTCAACAACCTACACATTATGCATCCAAATAGCCTCCCCTAAGGAATCCTTCTCCATTGGGCACTCTGGGTTCTTTCGCTTCACAGTACAAGTCGGCTTCATGTATTTGCCCTTGGGAGAGTTAAAGGTCAAGGTTGAAATCCCCAGAGCACAAGATCCTCTCCTGCCCTACATTTAACACTCCCAACATATGTGCACATGCGCACTCCCACGCAGGTACTGGCAGTCATAATGCATGTGAGCTCAGAGACATGCACATAGTCAAATAAATACAAACGCTGACAGGCTTATAGCTTGATTTGTTGCAGCGCAATAACAGTAATCTGATTAGAAAAAAAAGTGTTAAATGTCATCTTTTAGAGTTAACATAAAATTACCATAATCAAATCACAGCCACTCAGAAAAAAAAGGCAGTTGCATTTGTGAGCGGCGCGTTTGAAAAAGACAAAGGCATTTTGATTGTCAGATTATAGAGATGCAAATAGCTCGCACATTCCTAACGCGCAATTAAATGATTTTTTTTTGTCGGGAAGCGATAACTGTTAACATCTGGTAACCTCCCTCTGTAAAATCCCACTGAAATATTTTAATTACAGGAGACAAGAGGCACAAGGCAGGATTTTTTCTTTTGCATCGATTGTGAACTCGGAACAAAAGGATGTATTGTTTTACTGCATATTTAACAGAAAAATTGCTTCCATGACCTGAAATAACGATTAATGTTGTTGGCAAACATTTCTATCAGTCCTATTTTAAATATATATCCTGGGATCAGGGTCTGAAATGAACTTTTTTCACTACCTGCCACTGTGGCAGGCAAGTATTTTTGTCTGCCACTTTTGAAATCTAAGTAATAACATTTTAGATCTGATGTCATTCAATGTTTATGTATATGCATATTTTACATAAAAAACATTGTATGCATGTTTAAACCCAGTGTTCGAATTACACCATAGCTTCTGGGGAAGGGAGGGTACTGTAGCCTACACAGTACTGTACTTTGTTTTGCTATTGTTATCTATAGTGGTTATTTGCATAAAAAAAATACAATTCAAATGATTATGATTATGTAAATATTTGCTTGGATTAAAAAAAATCTTGGCGTCAGTAGTTATAATGATGTATTATAATCTGATTAGAGCTAATGTTTGGAAGTTAAACAGGTCATAATTCCCTCTCTAATATCTATTTTATATTGCTGTGAAAAAATCTCCTTCAAACAACTGGATTTATTATTATTATTATTATTATTATTATTATTATTACTGGAAATTTCTCTCCAAAAATTACATTTTACGAGATTACATCTGAACACATCATGATAACGTTGTAATTTACCTTCGCCCAATAATCATTTTTACTGAGCAGAGCTTGAATGCCTCATAATGTAAACCTAATATAATATACATAATGGAACCTCCGTTAAAGTAAGTAGCACCGTTATTTAGCCAAGCAGGACTGTGCTGCTAACCGGTAACGTCACTAACTCTCCTCCTGTTGATTTCAACACAGATATGTTGTTCACAGTATAGCATTATCAGGGGAAAAAATAGGGTGCGTCCCCCCAGGTTTAGTAGCACCATACTTATGAGCGTTTTTTTTTTCTCTCCGCCATGGCTCCAGTCCCAAACAAACTGAAACATGATCGAGCGTGCATATGCGTCATTGTGCATGCGTAACTGTTGGAAAGCATCGAAGAGGAATCGGTAGTCACGGAGGCATGACATGCCAAGGAATCGGACAACTAGGAACCGGTTCTCTATTCCCATCCCCAGCGTTTTCCCTGTCTGCCAGAGTGGCGGATGTCCTGACGATTTTATCCGCCACTGCCAACAATTTACCCGCATTTGGTGGGTGGCGGGGGCTAATTTCAGACCCTGCCTGGGATAAAATAACATAAAAGCTCAAAAAGTGGTTGTAAAGGACCCGTTTTATCATTTATATACCCCTTGATTCTAGAGGGTAAAATGTGTCACCTTATTCATACCGTTAAATTGTTTAAATGCCACGTTGGCAATCATTTTGTTCCAGCAAGTGTCGTGTTTTTTCAATTAGTAAATAATCATAATAGCGAAATGCTTTAAGGAATTGGAGAATCGGCGGTGGATTGACTTGACTTGAACTATCATTGATGTTACCGATTACCAAGTTTTAAAGCAGCTAATCGGTAAGCCTCAACGGATTTCATTTTCAAAGTAAACCCTGCTTACAGGTCAGGTTAGCGCCAGTGAAGCAGCACGGCCTGGGATAAGGAGATTTAACCCCCCCCCCCAACCCACCCTTCAGTGTGAGTGAATATAGCCCAGTGTTTATTAGAGTGCCAGTGTAATATATGACTTTCTGCTTGCTTTGCAAATCTATCCCGGCTGCCTCTGCTACTTCTCCTTTGGATATTTCATTCAGCGAGGGTTAGCAGGCACAGCGTTATTGTCGCTGGTTATTGCCTTTCGTTTATTACAGAGGAGTTTGTTTAGGGAGAGGGGGGGGGTTTGGGAGGTGGAGGGTGGGTTGGAGGGGGGGGGACGACACACGAGGACTTTCTTTTAGAGAGAGGGCCGCTCACGTGGCTGTACAAGTGAATGGTAACCATTGGTTACGCCTGAACCCGCCGCTGCTAGATGAAGCTGATATATTCATGTATTCATCTCAATTAGTCCGCTCCGTGCATCTTCAAATGCAGACACTCATCCCTCCTCGGCGGTGCTCCATGCTTATCTTATTAGAATATTTTATCCTGCGTGCCCTCTCTCTCTCTCCCACTATGTCGTTCCTCGCTCCATCCTGCTCTCCCTCCATTATTTCACTCTCACGTTTGGAAGTTGTGTGTTGTAGGTGCCGTGGGAAGTCTGTGTTCAAGTCATTTTTGCTAACTGATAGCTTAGATCTCCTCTCAACACGCAGACCACAAGAGACCGCAGAGTCAACTCTGCGAAACAACAACACTGTTGATTTTTTTTTTTGTGTTTTCACCCTCTCAACTAACACAAACTCATTTGCCGACTCTTTTCCCTGTGAGCGTTTTTTTTTTTTTTTCAGTCGCTGAAAGTAGCTTCCTTGTTTTCTTTAATTCCGTCCGCCATGCCGAAATCATCTCTGTGGTTTTGCAGCACTAAAATAGCTTCAGGCGAAAAGGAGAGGAGACATCTTAAGACTGCTGGAAAAGATACATGTTCGGAGTCCGTGGTGATTTAGGAAAAGTGAATGTAGGACGCAAGAACATGAGCGTCATTGTCCATAAGGCAAATTGTGTCGGACAATGGTGTATCTGCGTTTAAAAAAAAACATATGGGATAAAACAATGACAGCCCGTAATCTAAAACACTCTGGGATTGCATATTTCCCTTTCCATCTGAGATGTCTGAGGTTGTTTGCCCTCTGCTTTGCCAACAACACATATTGTCAGAGTCTTTCTTCTCCGGCCAATAGCTAAGCTCAAATCACAGCTCTCTCTTGTCTGTCAGATGGAGCTCGATCTCCCTCTCCGCCATCCACCAGAACAGTGGTTTCTCTTTTCCAAGGCACACTCTGAAATGGCTTTGTTTTCCGACAGCCATTCAGTGGCACCCTCGGCCCGGGCCTGCCAAGAGGGCCGCCTCCTCCGAGCTGGAGCCCGGGCTTGTTTACACAAACTCATCGGAGAAATATGGATGTATAATTATAGAGGTTGTTAGTTTTAATGTCGCATCCTCGCTATGGAAACCACTGCATGCTTGGTCAGCTACGATGAGGGGCCGGGCGGCTGATGAAACTCTGACCGGGGGGACGGCGCGAACATTTCTGTGGAAAGCGTTTTCGTGGCGAAAGAGAGAGAGAGAGAAAAAAAAAAGAGCTTCTTGATGGAATCGAATCAGCGCCGAGCAAAGCAAACAAACATGAATCACACTGGCGGTGATAGAGACTGCTGCGGTTGTCCGACGCATAAATACACAGTCTAAATACTGCTCTGCAGGCCAGGACCAAGCCCGTTTCTGTGAATTCAGCTCGGTGGCAAGACGTCCATGTTCCATTCCAGCGCGACCACAGGCGCACAAACACAGTAACGGGAGCAGGCAGACACACAAGAGGCGTGTGTGCGCACAAACACACAGGCATAAATAAGCACAAAGCCACATAAGCAAATTCAAATATACTGTATATATATATAAATATATACTCATGAGCTCGCACTAGCTTGCAAATAGCAAACACAGTGAGCTCTCACACGTCTCTCTGCTTGCGTAATGGAAGCTGCTGTTTGTTAATGCAACATTCAAGAGAGTTTAGCTTGGCGCACAAGATATTTTCAGGCGGCGGTCCCATGGGTGTGAAACGTGTGAGTTTGTGCACGCGTATACCATGATGGATGGATGGATGGATGAGATGCAGAAAAGACAGCTTCAAATAACTGCGTGTTTGCGTTCAGGCTGAGTTGATGATTTCGTAGACGCCGATGGAACAATTTTACCTCCCCGTTCCAAACCCACAGGTTCAATTTCTCTCTCTCTCTCTCTTTCCGTTCCTCTCTCTCTCTTTTTTGCTTGTGCCACTTAATCTGTCTCTCCCTCCGCCTTGCCATTCCACCTATTTTCTCTCCTCCTTAGATCTCACCCCCCCTCCTCTTCCTCATCCCCATCCCCATCTCTCCTGCACAGTGACAGATCCTTCAGGAAATTGTTTCGAGTCTGCCAGACATTTTTGTGTTGTAGCTGTTTATTTGTGCTTGGGGTTGGGGTTGGGGTTGGGAGGGGGGGAACCGGGGGGTCCAGAGTTTTTCTTCCCCGCTCTCGGACTAGAGGTTAAGCTCCCGAACTCCTTCCAAAAAACACTGATCCTCGATCAGCGTGGCTTTACCGTGTAACCGATACTAGGGGATGAGGAGAGAGGAGCACCAGAGAGGATGTAATCAGTGTGTGTGAGTGTGCGCGTGTTTGTATATGTGCGTCAGCTGCTGGCTTTGTGTGTATTAGGATGTAATCAGCAGCATTTTCTCTGCGGTCGGCTGTGCTCTCTGATTGGGGTTTTGGCGAATAACGGGGGGAAAGGGGAGGAAAAGTGTGTTCCTGCGTCTTGTGTTGCAGCCCGGCCTCAGAGCTGGAGCAGCCTCCTCGCTGTGGTTTGGAGCCTCGCCGCTCGGAGCTCTGGCTCTTTACACATCGGCTACATAAGACCCTCTATCTATTATATATGTCTGTCTGTCCGTCTGTCTGCCACCTTGTGCATCCTTGTGCGCATATGTGCGTGTCCTTGCGCATTAGAGCCGCTCCATGTCAGGTCCCATGTTGGCTGCAGTCAGCTCTGATCAGTCGCCTCCATGTTAGCAGGTACAGGAGATTCCCCCAGGGTTTTTATCCTCACACATACACTCACGCAAACACACGTGCACGGTCACAGGGACACATGCACGCCCACACACACGTGCACTGTCCTCTCTCTCTCTGTCTTTGTTCTGCCGCTTGCAGATTTTGTTTTTGCGGACAACAGATGGGCTGACATCGACTCTCCTAAATAACAAGTACACTCTCTGTCTCTGACATCTCTCTCTCTCTCTCTCTCCGTCCAGCTCACCGTCTTTACTGCCTCTTTGCAATCTCTCTTGTGGTGAAACGATTCGTTTCAGTCAAAAATCCCAAACATTAACTCATTCCAGCCTCTCGAATATAAAGATTGGCTGCTTTTCTCTGTTTTATATCATTGTAAATTGAATATCTTTTGGTTTTGGACTGTTGGACGGACAAAACAACCAGGGCTGTCAATGTTTGAGTTTGTATGACCACACAAATTTGTTTTAACGCCAATACTAATTTCTTTTAACGCACACACGTGAAGATACTGGCATCATATGAAACTAGAAAACCATTGGTACCAGCCATGTCATACTAGCTTGTCACAAAGAAGGTTAAATAACGCTCCACATTTTGGCGAGGAAAAACTGGCATGGCCATTTTCAAAGGGGTCCCTTGACCTCTGACCTCAAGATATGTGAATGAAAATGGGTTCTATGGGTACCCACAAGTCTCCCCTTTACAGACATGCCCACTTTATGATAATCACATGCAGTTTGGGGCAAGTCATAGTCAAGTCAGAAGACTGACACACTGACAGCTGTTGTTGCCTGTTGGGCTGCAGTTTGCCATGTTATGATTTGAGCATATTTTTTATGCTAAATGCAGTACCTGTGAGGGTTTCTGGACAATATATGTCATTGTTTTGTGTTGTTAATTGATTTCAAATAATAAATATATACATACATTTACATAAAGCAAGCATATTTGCCCACTCCCATGTTAAGAGTATTAAATACTTGACAAATCTCCCTTTAAGGTACATTTTGAACAGATAAAAAATTAATTGCAATTAACTATGGACAATCATGTGATGAATCACCATTAGATATTTGAATCGATTGACAGCCCTAAAAGCAACACATCTGGAAGCATCACCTTCTAATCATGATGGCCATTTCTCACTGCAGCATTTTATGGATTAAACGATGAATCCATAAATCGGAAAAAAATAAACCACATGGCGGAAAGTCATTAGTTGCAGCCCGAAATCTTTTAGTGTTTCTCTGACCTGCTCATCACCCAGGCGGCTTCATTTCCCCGAGGCCAGTTGTCTCACCTGCGCCATACAGCGCTCTTGTCTCTCCTCACACATGTGCCATTTCTTCTTACTTAGAATACCTCATTGGGTTTGTTTTGCATTGCCTATTTGCGATTGGAAGCGCCCGGACCTGCTGCGGTATAAGAGTTATTATTTGTTTGTTTGTTTGTGTCCCATCTTTGATGAGTGTTATTGTGCCGAGGAACACAAGGCTGGCTCAGTTGTCATAACTCTCTTCTGGAGGCCAGATTGAAAAGGTCAGTGAATTGAAGCTCCTCTCTCTCTCTGCACAAAGGATGAATGGACACAGTGTAGGAGCGCCACACACACACAGATGAGCCTTACCCACACGCTTAGACATCTAAACGCGAGCGCATTTTATTAACATGCACCGGCACGAGCGGCTTGTTCTCTGAGGATGTTTCGCCCGTTGGTGTTCGTTAACTCGTTCCAGGGCTTCGGCTCTGGTTTCCCTCAGGGGGGGAAGTTTGCTCACAGATTAGCTCTTTAGTCAGTCTAGATTTTCGGAGTCTCATGGCCTTTGACATGCCTCTACTATCACCCGCCACATTCCGATCCATTCCAGCGCTTCTTCTTTTATCAGGCAAGCGCAGGCTGATTTGTGGCTCGTGGACCCTTTAGATGGAGGCAGGGCGACTCCTCTCCGGAGTCCCGTATCACCTTTGTAGACGACCACAAAGGCCAGAGAAAAGCCGGAGAGGATCAGTTTTATCATCTGTTGGGATTTAGCGAGTGAACCTCGGTTCACCTCGTGTGATAATCAGTGGAAATGAAGCAAGACGAAAACTTCAATGAGCCTCCTGCTGAGGGAACAAGCTCACTAAGACCTTGTGTGTGCATCTGTCAGCTGATTACACACGTGTAAACTGACGATACCAATACCACCCACTAATCTGGATGTTTTCAGAAAATACCTGCTGTGATTTATAATAGGCTATAGGGTTAATACAAGGGCATTTTAATGGACACAGTAATGGTATAATCAGATATCACTGATGTTATACTTATCATCAAGCATAATGCAGACATTTAAAGAGGACCCATTATGTTTATTTTCAGATTCATACTTGCATTTTGGGTTTATACTAGAACATGTTTACATGCTTTAATGTTCAGAAAACTCTTTATTTTTCCTCATACCGGCTGTGCTGCAGCTAACGTTAGGCTATAAACGAACTACACCGCGGTCGCATGAGCGCGAGTATACACAATGAGACTGTAAAGGCGGACGAGTCGGCGAGATGACGTTCAGTAGTCTCATTTAGCCACTTATTAGCTACCGCCTTTTTTAAGATACGTAAAGGCTTCAAAATTCACGAGTGGAGTATTGACGTATTTTATATTGTAGAACAAAACGTTAAAATCTCTTGAGCTTGTGTTAACCACAGACCTTATATCAGGCATCTAACCAAAGACCCATTCAAAAAACCCTTTGACTTCCAGACGAGGGAACCGGAAGTGCTAAAATGCTAACTCATTTCCAGGTTTAAGGATTCATTCTTGTAGCATTATTATGCAAATGTGTTACTTGGTGACATCACCATGTTACAGAAGAAAAGGCAGGGCTTCAAGAGAGGCGTTTCAGGCAGTTCAGGAGCAGTGTTTCTGTTTGGGAGAGTAACTCCCTTTGGACTTTGGGCTTTGTAACTTTGCGAACCTTTTACATGCACAAAAAATGATATAACACACTAAAGGAAAGTGAAAAAAACAAAAAGCATAATAGGTCCTCTTTAAAAAAATAATTTGGTTACTGTAAAATGCCTTAACAAGTATGTAAGACCCATTAGATGTTATCTGACTTAGATAAAGATGGTTCAATCATTTCTTCGCCTCTTATTTTATATGTTATCCATCTCAAACATTGAATGTACTCACTATGTCTCACTGTTTTAAAATGTATGGACATATCATGTGCAGCCACTTCTTAGTTGTTAATTTCAGGGCTGTTAGTCTTAACATCGTCAACAGATACTTGTCTCTTTTGTCCACCATTTGTCTTGGTATCCACCCACCCACCCCCCCACACACACACTCTCCCCAGTATAAATGGTGGTTAATGGAGAGTGAAAATTGAATAATATGCTCCATTTCTTTGAGTATAACTTCCTGGAATGTTCTTAACCCCGGGCATGACCAGAGGACACGGCTGAGGTGTGCAGCTTTTAATTTGAAATAGCAGCAGGAAGTGATCAGTCGGCTTAACAGAAGCTCCAATAATATGGCAAATGATGGCGGATCAGACGCTATAGTGTTGCTGCTGTCTGATAGATTAAATTAAGGGCAGGAATACAGGAAGAAGAAGTCATGGATTGACTGTTGATGTGCAGTTAGTGGGTTGAGAAGAGAGCCCACTAATATGTGTGGTCAGGGAAACACTGGGCCCATGATGGGATTAATGAAACACTAATGTGGAGCTTCCCTCTGTCTTTAACTAGGAATAAACTCTGTGTAATCATTGCTAGCTATACACACGAGCGCACAAACAAGCCTTATGCACACACACACACATAGGTTAAGCATGAGATAAACAGTAACTCAGCAACTCCCACATGAACAATATTAACCTTTAGCTTTTGAGCGTGCATGTGTGCGTGAGCGTGCGCCTCAGTATGTGTCGCATCTCTTCTAACCTTTAGCTCTGACCAATAGGAAGGTGCAATGCCAGTTTTTTTCTCTCTGACCCAGTTTCCCCTCTGCTTATTCCTCTGAACACGCAACATTTTTCAGCTGCTATTAGTGAAATGATGCACTGTCTGAGACGCTAGTTCAGAGGCAAGAGTGTGTTTGTGTGCAGCTCTAAGGGCGTGTTTGCTCACCTGTTAGTTATTGTGTATTCAAGGGTGTTAATGTGTATGTGCCCACTAGGGCTGTGCCAGATTTTTTTTTTTTAAATAATCGTCTAATTGATCGGGAGTAACGGTCAAACAAAGAAAAATAACAGTCGTCTGAAATGTTATTTTCCTTTCATGGCCGAGTTTGTTCTTTTCATACATACTGCTCGTCATCTGAAGCGAAAAGGAGCCACTGCAGGCTGTTTCTCCAGGCTGTTTTTCCCCCCCAGTTTTTACTCGGCACATGATTTGTTTAAAACTGCTGAGGTTTTCTGCGGCTGCAGCTCGATGATATCGGTGAAAAGAGCCATTACAGCCAATTAGCTACTCTGTCATTAGGGAGGGTTGTGTGGGCCACTGGCAACTTCTCCACACAACAGAATGCATTATAGCTTGAAATAGCTGGTGAAGTTGAAATAGCTAATATCTAAAAATGTTCCACATTAGGAGCAGTGGAGTACAGGCTCGAATTTTTGCAGTCAGCGTGGTTATGAAATTAATATTGGATGCTCGGGCTGCTGTCGCTGCTTCTCATAACTTTAATACTATATGCAACAGCTTATAGTATTAGAAGCTGTAAGTCCCCCTTCCCTCAGGTTGCACTGTTTTATTGTGCCAATCGACCGCATTCAAAATTCCATGATCTGAAGTCCCCCCCGGTGCGCACCTGTCAGATTATGTGGCTCGTGTGTGCACATTCTGAGCAGACCTCCTTCAGTTTGTGTGTGTGCAAAGGGAAAAGAGAGGAGGGGGCAGAAGTGCAGGGGAGAGTTCCAGGATGCGATGTACTCTAAGATGAGTCTGTCTGCATCTGTCATGTTGGAGTGTGCTCAGTCTGTTCGTGTTTGAGACAGATGACTTGCTCTGCTCCCCAAGGTCCTCCTGTTATTCTGCGTCCTTTATCTCCTACTGAT
Organism: Sebastes fasciatus; assembly: GCF_043250625.1. Lineage (NCBI taxonomy): Eukaryota > Metazoa > Chordata > Actinopteri > Perciformes > Sebastidae > Sebastes > Sebastes fasciatus. The sequence goes on along the minus strand of NC_133804.1, from coordinate 10,546,063 downwards.
CCGACAGACGGCCTGCACTGCGTGCGTACCTTTGTGTGTTTGTGCGTGGGCGTGTGTGTCATGTGTGTGTTATGTGTGCGTTATGTGTGCTCGTTCACACGGGACAACGTCATCTTCTGTCTTTGCATGCATGGATACATTACATGGGGAAGTTTTGTGCCGCGTATATGTAACAGCTGTGTTCTTGCATTGTGTTATAAAGACACCATAGGGCTGTGTATTGGCAAGTATCTGGCGATACGATACGTAACATGATAAAGGGGTTACGATTCAATATATCGCGATATATTGCGATACAGTAAGCAAGGCGATATATTGCAATTCTTTAATTTAATTTTAGGAAAACTGTCATAGTATAAAGAACACACTACCACTGTCTCACAATCTGAGTTTAAATAAGTTAACTTTTTTATGCAATCAAAACAGTGGGATTTGCATTTATCACAGTAACTGTAACATCCAACATCATAGCACTACTTTGAGAGGGCACATACTGTACATGGAGAGGACATGAAAATAAAGCATTGACTGAGTAAATTATTGCATGTAAACTATTAATTAAAAATCAATATAGTGTTTTTGAGAATCGATACTGTATCACAAAACATAATATCGCAATATTAAATTACAAGCTACAATCACATGAAAGTCTTTGTCCATGTCTCAACTCCTCTAGGTACATACAGTATATATTTATATAACAAAACTATGAACCAAGAATTAACACTCTTTTCAAACGATCTGCATTATAACGGCGTTATAACCGTGACTTACCGCTTACACGGTCAAATTAAAGCAGCAGTGTGTAGAATTGGAGCAAATACGATTTAAAAAAGTTATTTTTTATAAAATGCTCACTATATCCTGACAGTAGTGCATGAGATCTAAAAAAATAAATTATGTGCCTCTGTGTCCTCCGGTGCTCCTAATGGCATCTGCAAGATTTCACAGACAGGAGGAAAACAACCAATCAGAGCCAAGGTGGAGCCTTGCCGTCTCTGAGCAGCTGTCAATCACCCGCGAACTCTGATCAAACGGTCAAACTAGGCAGCGCTGATCAAATATTATTCAATATTCTGTTACTGTAATGCCTATTTCTCTCCTAAAATGTTTTCAGAAACATCTTGTAGTGTACTGTTTAGCTGTAACAAAAGAAAGTTTGTGACCCGGCAGCCATGTTGAGATCAGTTGAGGAAATACCAAGCACTGCCCACCAGCTGGAATACAGCCAATAGGAACGCTCAATAGAAATGCTCTCTCTGAAATGACCTGTGATTGGCCAAAGTCTTTTTAAAGCCTGTAAAACAGAGCCATGAGGAGGTGCAGAAGTCTAGTTTTCTCTCAGAACACTTAAATTACAATGTGCTGAAAGGTTATTATGGAATTTTTGCCCAATGATGCCAAAAATAGTCTGCCCACTGAAGCTTTAAAGGCAACCACAAGTATTTTAAAGTGACAGAACACTGAACCAAAATACACAAGTAGAAGCATTATTAACCAAGTTACATATACAGGCGCACAGCACTTTTGCAACACGCAGAGTTGGGGTAATGGAGAGTAGGGGAGCGCGGCGGTGTAAAAGCTCTGCCCGGCCGGATTCACCGGAGAGGTGTCACGCAGACACCCGCGGCTAAATGATGCAGAAGCTCTCTGTGTCTGCGGGCTGTGAGTTCTTGTACAGACACACACACCACAGACACTTTGGGAGCTGCTGACAGGTCCTCTGCAGAGGTTAAAAGCTGTCATAAGTAGTCTTGAAGCACTGGCCCAGTGGTGCTGGCAATAGAGGTCCGTAATGCCCGACCTTTGGCTCGGTAATCTGGGACGGTCTTGACTGATGTACAAGGACCACACACACACACGCAATAAAACAAAAAATCACCAAGGAGAATTCACATATTCCCAAACATTTGTATACATACATGCAGAAATACAAATTCACATTAATGCTCTGTAGACACGCACACATACATACTTGAGTGCACACAGTTGCACAGAGGCCAAAACACACACAACGAGAGACTCGGGGGAGAGTGTAAGAGAAATGGTGAGTGCGAGTAAGGCTGGCACACACATACACACACACACATGCACACAATCCAACACTTGCATATGCTTCCTCTGCTTCACAGAGAGAGATCACCTCCCACTTCTTCTTCTTCTTCTTCTTCTTTCCAAACTGAGCTCTCCTCCTCCTCCTCCTCTCAACTCCTCACTTCATCACCTCCTTCCATATTCCCTCACGACATATGCACGCACGCACAGACACCCCCCATCCACCGCCACACGCACACACACACACTCGCACGCAAGCACACTTCAGACAGATCAAGTCTCACCCCTCCCCGGCTCGTACGCTCTCTCGTCTTCAAAAAAAAAAAAAAAAGGAATCTCCTGCTTCCTCTGCTGCCCCTCCTCACCCCGCACTCCTCTTTCCATCCCCTCTCTAAACACCTCACCCCCCCCACACACACACACCTCTCTCCACTTCACCTCCCTCCCTCACCCCCTCCACAGCCCTCCTCCTCCTCCCCCCACCCCGCGCTATCCCATAGTGCTCTCTGCTGGAAGGATTTAGAGGTACCCTGTAATTTTGGTGCCGGAGGAGCTCTTAAGTCCTGCCTGATCTTCTGGCTACACAGGCAGCCAATATGTGTGTGTGTGTGTGTGTGTGAATATGCATTTGTGTGTGTGCGTGTTAGTGTGTGCTTCAGTGTGTGTTCGCTTCTGTGGGGCCCAAGTGCTTACATGTCTGTATATTTTTTTTCGCAACCATTTCAACTGCGGTTGCGTTTGTGTGTGTGCAGCCGTGCATGCTTTTGCATCTCACGCGTGTGCGTGTATGTGTGTGTGTGTGTGTGTGTGTGTGAGAGAAGTCTAATCAGGGAGCAGGAGAGGAGCTCCCCCTCTGGCTGTATACTGAAGCAGTGAGCTGAGCAACAGTTGTGTGCACTGGGCCGCTAACCACCGTAAACCTTGACACACTGATGCTGCTACCTGCTTACCGTACGTGCAGCGAGCCGACTCCTGGGAGCAGGCAGCACGCGCCCGATATTAGAGCCGCCACTCGGCGACGCTCGGCGAAACCTAAACGGGAAGAAAAAGCACCGTTGTTGAACATGTAGATGAGAAAATCATCTGTGTCTACACACATTACTCCAAACCACATTCATTCGAGCCTAAATTCAATATTGGATTTGCGAAAATAGCATGAAAAATGTGCAGCGCTAACGTCAAAAAGATATGACTAGTTTATATTGTCTGCCAGGTTTTATTATTTGAAAAGAAACACGAGAAGAAACCGTTTGCCGGGCCGAGCGCGTAATTCATCTGAGGTGATATGAAAAGTCTCATTGAATTGTCTTCGCCGTGGCCATACCTGCATGTGCAGGAGGCTACGTGGGAGAGACGGCGGGCGAGAGGTTGGAGGTCGATTACTGATTTCCATTTCTATTTCTAGGACAAAGAAATGGAGGGCTGATGGGGCTTGGACATCTATTTAGATCCATTTCATTCTGCCATAATCAGGCTTTAGCCATGGCCTAATACTTGGGATTAGAAAAGGTTCAAAGTGCAAACATCTAGATCCCCCCAGTATTATTCCAGTCTGCCAACCTCACTCTGTATGTGTTTGTGTGTGCACGTGCATGCTTGCATGTGTGCCAGATCTGCCGGGGAGGGTTATCTCTGGAATCAGGCCCGTAAACCTAATCTAAACCTCTCTGTGCTCATTCAGGAGTGAAATATTTTGTGCAAATAGGCACTCTTTTCCTTCTCCCCACTTCGACTCCGCTGTGCTAATGTAAACAAAACCCCAGATAGGAATATGTATGAGAAACAGTCGTTTCTGTTGTGACACACTGTTTGATAGAGGCGCGCCACTAGTGACACACGGCGGTTCTATTTAGCTGCCTGAAATGGATGAAAACAGCTCTGTGCGCCGGTGTTTTTTATTCCTTGATGCTAAGTGTGAGTGATCGGATCGTGGTTGTGTCTGTTTATGTATTTAGAAAAAGTAGACATTATTATTGCCGGTGGTTACTGTGACTACCCGGTCCCTGCTCGGCTTGTCTAAGTGGGAGTCTGAATGCTGTGGAGAATGAAGGGGGGGGCGGTGTGTGAAAGGTAGCCAATGAATGTCACCTCTCATCCACTTTCTCATTAAACAACCTGCTCTCTGTCTGTCACATGGGCTGTATCTATCCCCTCGTTCGGTTCGCTTTGGGCAGATGTTGCGCACGAGAGCGTGCACGCACGCGAGACATAGGAGGGAGTGCACGCACACACACAGCCCCATCGCGCTGTATGAAAGCCCCTCCTGGGCTGGACAGGAATAATAAGCAGCGGATGATTCATGACGGAGATGGGGGAACGTATTCAGCAGGACCACCTGAGTGACCTCATTTAGCAGACCTGAGAATAAATATAGACCACCGCGTCGCACTTTAGCCTCAGCTTGTGTCGTCTCCCGGCCAGTCAGCGGCGCGTCTCTCACACATCTCCCACTCTTGCACCTCGGGGAGCAGTCCTTCCCCTCTACGTCCTTGTGAAATCTGTGTGCATTTGTGTATATGCATTCACATATGTTAATGCGCTAGCGGTAGTGGTATATGTGTAGTAGTATTGGAACAGGAGCCTTTGTTGCGGGCCAGCTCTTTCCCCTGCAAGGCTTTCTCTTGGCTGACACATTTGTGCTGTAGATATTTCCCAACATCAACATTTGGCACCTGGTTTCTCTTATGACTTCAGCAGCTGTAGATCTTTTGTTCTCCCACTAGTCACTCTGCGGCCAACGATCCACACCCACAAAGAGGGCCTTAAATCATACCAAAAAAAAACAGCTTTGGAGCCTGACCGCTTTATTAAAAAAAAGCAACATTCCTTCATGCAATGACCAGTTCTTTCGGTATTCTGGACTCCAAAGCGTTGAACCGGTTTGTTCCACTAAATCATTAGCAGCAGAATGGGAGTTTCTTTGTTCTCCGTTTCTTTATCCCCTTGTGTTTTTTATCTCCACCGAGACACACAGGAAGACCCAATTCCCCAGTTTCCTCCTTCCACAACACGATGTGACCGTCGGCCTTTTAATATCTGGAAATCCAGATTTGGATTAACGTCAGGACGCGGGGATGAAACGAGAGGGTTAGAGAGGGAGGAAAAAATGAGTGAGAGAAAGAGGAGATAGAGTGAGTGAGAAGCTTTCAGATTAAAAAGAAAAGCTGGCAGCGTGTCCTTGTTGTGGCGAGCGGCTGGGGAGCTTGAGCAACGTGGCTTGTCTTCTCTTTTGAGTGAACACTGACACGATAAATGTAAATACAGTGATATCACACAAGGGTTACAATGAAAAATACAGTGTTGCACAGTCAAGGCCAGTTTTTTTAACATTCACCGCACATTTGTTAATGGACTCAACAGTTGTTTCTGGAGTCAATTTCCATCTTGAATAGTGCTTAAAGATGGATTCACATCAGGAAATGTGGTTAAAACTGGACACGGTTAATCGGATTATGAATTTCCATCGGTGCCGTAAAAAGCCCTGAATTATTTGACATTTTAAATGGCCCGAATACAAACAACATAAAAAGTGATCATGTCTTTATAAAAGCCAGCTCTCTTTCGGTAAACAGAAGGCTCGAAGGGCCAAGTTATCATCGCGCCACATCAGCTGTACAGCCTGCTCAGCCAGCCTGAAGGAATAGCTAATTTAGATGACAGAAGTAAGTTAACACTGAGAAGATTTGCTCCCTCTCCGAGTGGATATAAAATTCATGGCATGACGCTCACTCTTAGTCAGATTATTCAAGTGCCTTTGAGCTCCATCTTCAAAGAGCTCATTTTTTTGTGTAACCTTGCCCTGGAAGTTTAAAAATTGAAAGAAGGGGAGAAATTGGGCGGAAAATGGCAGGATGAGGTTGGCAAGCGTCTGGGCCATTCTGGGCCGAGCCGGTGCGCCTTTAAGACTGAAAACAGGCCTGTTCACCTCACTGTCTTTGAATGTTCCCTTTTAGAAGAGACATGCTCCCTGCATAGACTTTACATAAATCATAAGACTCACTTAGCCTTGAGTGTTCACTCACATTAATGTCCCACGTAAATTTCTTTTTTTGTTCCTGCGCCGCTCTCGGCTCGGCCCCCTCGTATATATTTCAGTGTCCGGTTCACTGTTGAGTCTACGGCACGGGGGAATTTGCCAAAGAGGTCCTGTCACAATGTTATCGCAATCATTCTCACAAATTATCACGTACTCCGGCCCGCACTAACAAAATGTTGTGGTTCCCCTTTGTAATTTAGAGCCAGGGTATGATCTGATAAAGTAACATAATATTAGTGCAATTCGTTATTTGGTTTTCTTCGAGTACAAAGCTGCAATCCCAGAGGGCAACAGAACGTCAACGTTAATAATACTTAGGAATGACAAGGCATGAATCAACCAGATTTTTTCCCCCATAGCAGAGACACATTTCAACACTGCCTGATACATCAGTTTATAGCGAGGAAATGCATGTAGAAACACTGCTAAATCGTGCCAGGGGGAGGCTAAGAAGCACTTGGATGTTTGCATTGTTTGGACCCCCCCAACCCCTCGTCTGTAGCCAAGTCTGCCTCTCTTTGTGTCATCATTAGATAAGCACCCTCTCCAAGACTATCTCATCATAATGAGGGTGCCATCTGAAGCAATCACCCAGGGAGATGGTCATTGAGTTAAGAGGGAGGGGAAGGGAGGGGTAGAGTCAGATAGAGCAGATAAAAATGAAGTGAGTGAAAAAACAGAGAGGGGAGAGAGGGAGAGAGAGAGAGAGCAAGACGGAGAATGCGAGGAAGAGAAACAAAAGCATTTCAGAGGAAGGGAGTAAGTTGAAACAGCAGACTAAGCGGAGATGGAGATCATTTGGGGAATTCCAAAATTAGAGCTGCCATCGCATGCGCCCACACAGGCGTACACGGCCCCCCACACACACACACACACACACACACACACACACACACACACACACACACACACACACACACACACACAAAGACACGCACAACCGCCTTGCTCTCGCCGCTCAGTGTTAAGGTCAGAGTCACACTCTGTCTCCCTAGGTCATTATCATGGGCCCTGAAATAGACAGCCAATTGTGTCACAGTGTCTGAAGTGAATGTGACATTGAATAAACAACCTCGCTTGAAGTCCGAGCAGAACACACACTTTAAAACAAATGGAGGGAGGCCGCCGACACACACGTACTCTAATATATAAATGGACACACACACACACACATCCACAAACATTAAGGGAGGCATTTAGCTCTCAGCACTACCAGCAAGTAATGACACATGTGGCTCAGAGGGAGTAAGCTGCTCGAGGACTTGGCAAGCAGCTGGAACTCTCGCTGGCATGTCTCACTGCTAAAGTATGCACAGACAGAAAACACACACAGGTCTGACCATGTTCCTCCTCAGCGCCCACCTCCCCTCAGTAGACTCTAATGTTGTTCCATTCATTTGACTTCACTTTATTGTGTTAATGAGAGATACCGTCGAGAGAAGCCGGCGCTTGATTGAGGGTGAGAACGGCTAATCACTGGAACAGCTAATCAGTGCTTGTCGTAAATATTGATTAGTTCTGTGCGTTATGGACGTGCTCATTAACCAGTGTGTCATCTTCTCTCCCCTTCTCCTGCTTTTCTTCTCTTCTTTACGTCACGTCCTCCCTCTCCTTGTCCTTCACCCCTTCCTCTCCTTTCTTTCTTTCTTTCTTTCTTTCTCCCCTCCTCCCACCTGCAGCAACCTCCAACGGTACAGTCGAGGGCCTGGAGAACCGGGAGGGAGGCGCGTGCAAGTACCGAGCCATGAAAGTCATCATGAAAGTCGGGCAAGGTAAACGCACGCTCACCTCACATGTACAACACAAAGCGGCGCCGCTGCCTCAAAGCCGTGTTTCACTTTGGTGTGACATTTTCATTTATCGCCATGTGTGCCTGGCGTGACTTTGTCTGCCACCTCAGACAGGACCCGTTCTCTGCAACTGTAAAGTTGTGTTATGAAATGAATTGGCCAACAGTGTTAATGTTTTTTTTTTTTATATATTTTTAATATGACTTCTTTAGTGGCATCACCTGGGGTTTGGTGATAATTCAATTTGACCATTTATTGGCTTTCAGTGGTGTCGCATCTTGATGATGTGATCATATCATTTTACTAAATTCTGGTGTCCAAATGAATCAGTCCAAGCAAAATGTAATTTAAAAACAAAAAAGAGAGTTTGTTTTCCAGTTGTGTTAGATGAAATGCATAACAATAGAATGCAGTTTTTTATTAGTTTTATCATTTTAATGAGATTTTGCATACGTTTGCATTTGATATACTATATATTGAAATAAATAAATATTGTTTATAAAATCTCCAGTCATATTACCCAGCCCTACCATTAACAGCCATTTTAAAATATAGTAAAAGAAAAAACAAGTAGTATATGCAGGTAATAACACAATATAGTCAGAAAAAAATAGTGTTGTCTTTTGCTTCTTTATTTAAAATAAAAAATAAATGTTAACAATTTACTATGTAGCATTAATATACAGTATAAAAATACTTACTGAATAGTTGATAACACACTGGAATTTAGTTGTAAGGAGGCAAAAAGACATTTTAAGTGTTTATTAATGTATTTTTCAACCATTATAATCTCCCCTACAAACCATCCATAACTGGTTTATGAATAGTTAATGAATGATTGATAACACAGAATAACAAAGCTGCAATCATATTTGATTATGTATGATTATTACACACATAAACACATCAATACATGTCGTGGCCTTCATGGATGGAGTTTGCTCAGCTATTAAGAGTAAAGAAGAATTATTCATGTATAAAATAGATACAATAAATATCTTGTATTTAAGAAAGAAAAAAGAAAAAAGAAAAAAAATATTCAATACAGAATACAATGAATACAATGAATAAATACAAACTAACTATTTCACATTCATATAAAATATAAAGACATATTTGTTGTGCTTGTTGGTCATTCATTAGGTGTCTAAACAACACTTACAGATGCTATAGTTGTTCACAATTTTACAGTTATTACATTATAAGTGTACATCTACATTATAGTGTATTATAGTATGTTATAACCCATTTATTATTAATATTATACTGTTTATAAGTGCTTAAAAGGGGGTTGAAATTAATTGTTACCAAATAATCCTGTTTATATCACTTTAAAATCAGCAGTTATTAGTAATACTAGTAGTAGTGTTTAAGGTGGAGTGATATGATTATATATAGTGTACGACAATAGATTTTGCCAAATATTACACTGAGGTATCTATTGCTTTAATATATCTGGTTGTTGCAGGCTATGTTGCAAATCAATAAGCCAGACTGCTTTATAGACTGCAGTATTGAATTTATAGGATTTTTGCTTCAACGTGATGAAGTGCCCTGATTAGATTAGGTATACGTCTGCCGTCTGGTTACTTTGTCTGTCGTCAGTTTATCAGTTGAATGTCCAGTAAAAATGATGATGTATATCAATAGAATGCTGTAAAATTACACAGATTGTCATACATGATTGTATCCATTTTGCGCACCTCTTATTAGTTATTTACAATAGCTTTCAATAATTGTTTTTATACGCATAAACAGTTTGTGCAAATGGTGAGATCGCCAAGAAATAACAATGGAATAAGAAATGACTATAAAGAAAGGACTCCACTTGAGATTGTAAACCTCCTCAGCTGTTATTCAACCAGATTTTCATAAAGTAATCACAGAATGAAAATGTGTTTGAAATCGGTATGTAAGTGCACGGTCGGGGTAAGTCATCTAAAAACGCTGGAAGTAAACAAGCGCGCTTTGTTTGGATATCCTTGGACACAACATTTGGTTCGCATCATGCATTTCACTTTTAGACGCAGTTTTACTCAATATGCGGACGTCTATATCCTGAAGTTGACAGGGTACAGTACACAGATGTGTTACACTCTAAACATTCCCCCCATCTTCGGCTTGGTTGTTTTGACCGAAACAGACACTAACCGTCATCTGAGAGGAACATCTGCCCGCCACCATGAACTGATTCCAGCTTAAAAGCTGCTTCTCAACATGTCAAAATATAAACTGAGACTTTGCTGAGAAATCTGCAGAGTGTGTGTGTGTGTGTGTGTGTGTTTGTGTTTGTGTGCAGATATTTGAATGTTGGCTAGTGAGATGACAGCAGTGCATCCTGGCAGTCGTTGGGAGAATAGAAGCTAACAAGCTGCTGATGCTAGCAAGGTCTGAGTCGGAACAAATTCAGCAGAGACGGTGAAAAATACCCGCAACCATCTCGGAAAATAGACAGGCATTGCATTATCTTTCCATGTAGGTCAATTTGAGCATCCGACAGCCCGGGATTGCAACACCACCAACAAAATGACAACAGTGCAGGCAACACAAGGCTTTTACACTAAACTATTAACTGGGAGACAAACAAATCCCCTGAACTCCCATTAATGGAAGTTGAAAGCGAATGTCTTATTCGAGGGAAAGTTCTAGGAAAGTTGCCCTCAGCTCGAGTGTGTTTCTGTGGCTGCCGGCTGTTCCTCAACTCCGCCAGAGCCATGCGCTCATTTCCCAAAACGGTCCGAAAGCGAGCTGTCACTCAAAATCGATGTGCCCTAAAAACCTTGTTAGAAGAGATGCTGTTGGCCCAGCTGCTACTACTTTTAAATCTATTTCTGTGAGCGGAATTTTTGATGCATAATGTGCCCGTCCAGCCCAGCAGCTATTAAGAGGACGGGCCGTGAGAAATTAGAGCGTCTACTGGTACTTTGATTTAGCTGCTGTGTACAATTTAATGTCAATCTAAAAACAGAAAGAAGTTACTACTAGGGATTCAACTACTGCTACACTACTTCATATTTTCATTATTGATTAATCTGCCAATTATTTTATTGACTAATCGATGAATTGAAAATACTGAAAAATGCCCAGAGTCCAAGATGACGTATTTAAATTTATCCAACAGTGGTGGAATGTACATTTACTAGTACTTCAGTACAATTTTGACGTACTTGTACTATACTTGAGTATTTCTATACACATTTATTAGACCGCTATAGTTACCTTCAAAATTAAGAATGTAAATAAAAAACATGATGATCTTATGAATTATGATGCATTATTATAGATTAGCGCTGATCAAATATAAATCAATATTCTGTTACTGTAATAACTATTTCTCGCCTCAAATGTTTTCTTAAACATCTTGTAGTGTACTGTTTAGCTGTAAAATGAGAAAGTTTGTGACCCAGCAGCCATGTTGAGTTGAGGAAATACCAATCAACGCCCATCAGCCGGAGCAAACTTTCTCATTTTACAGCTAAACAGTACATTACAAGATGTTTAAGAAAACATTTGAGGCGAGAAATAGGCATTACAGTAGCAGAATATTGATTCATATTTGATCAGCGCTGCATAGTTTGACCGTTTGATCAGAGTTCACGAGCTGCCCAGAGAGTCCTCGGCTCCAGCTCGGCTCTGATTGGTTGTTTTTCTTCGGGTGCGGTAGAAACTTGTAAATGCAATTAGGAGCACCACGAGGACACAGAGGAACATGTTTTGTTTTCAAAGATTATCGATCTCATGCACTACTGTCAGAATATAGTGACTGTTTTATAGAAATAACTTTTCATCATATTTTCTCAAAGTGACCAACTGCAGCTTTAAGTAAAGGATCTAAATACTTCCACCACCATGTCGGTTATCGGACCACTTGATGATATTCAGTTTACCATCATATATGACAAAGAAAAGCTTCAATTCCTCCTTAACCAACTAATCATTTCAGCAGTAGTAAATGCAATATAATTGGCTGCCTTTTAAAAGTGATATTTTTGACTGACTCCATTGGTGCTGAAAGGATTCATTGATTAGTTGACTGAAGGGTTGACAGAAAATTCACTGTACAAAATTTTTTATTATCAAGCAGAAAAAAAACTTCAAACTAGGGCTGTCAAAGTTAACGCAATAACTCGTTAATGAAAATTTGTTTTAATGCCACTAATTTATTTGATTTGTCAGAGGTTGTAGTGGGCTCAGTTTTAAAGCTAAAGTGAAGATACTGGTATCATATGAAACTACAAAATCTAAGGAATCCATTGGTGCCAACCATGTCATACTCCATACGCAAAATTTTGGCGAGGAAAAACAGGCATGTCCATTTTCAAAGTGGTCCCTTGACCTCTGACCTCAACATATATGCAATGAAAATGGGTTCTATGGGTACCTACGAGTCTCCCCTTTACAGACATGCCCACTTTATGATAATCACATGCAGTTTGGTGCAAGTCATAGTCAAGTCAGCACAGTTTTCTGCACAATATTTTAGTTGTTTTGTGTTGTTAATTGATTTCAAATAATAAATATATGCAGTATACATTTGCATAAAGCAAGCATATTTGCCCACTCCCATGTTGATAAGAGTATTAAATACTTGACAAATCTCCCTTTAAGGTACATTTTGAACAGATAAAAAATTTGTGATTAATTTGCGATTAATCCCAATTAACTATGGACAATCATGAGAATAATCGCGATTAAATATTTTAATCTATTGACAGCCGTACTTCAAACATTTGCTTGTTGTAGCTTCTGAAATGTGAAAATGTGCTGCTTTTCTCTGTTTAATTCATCATAAATTGAATATATTGTCTTGTGGACTGTTGGTCAGTAATTTGAAGATAAAGAAACAATCATTCTAGCGGCCCTACAGACTCTCTACCTTCTGCAGCTACACTTTATGTTGTTTCAATTAACACCAAAAAAAGAACCCCGGGCTCTGCTTGGCTCTGACCCCCGGTGCTATTGTGTTTAAGCCACATTTCCTCCAGTACGCCTCTGCAGCTGAATGCCAACACCTCCTACAGCCAAGTCCCCAAGATCTTCCCATATGTCCACTCTTGCTCCTTTGCACTTTGCTCTATGGATTATATTTTCGGTGACTCATCCCAGTGAGCAATATGTGTGCACATTCTTTGTATTGTATTTTCTTGTGGAGACACTCCCGTCGAGCTTAATCACGTTGAATCATCGTTTTGTGGGAAATTATGCGCCCTTACTCGTCAATATGTAATTGTACTTTAAACGCCTCGTGTTCCGTCTTTTGTCTCCGTATAAAACGTGAAGTGAAAAGGAAGGGAAATTGATTGCAGGAGGAAATACGGGGAGCCCATATTTTATACATCCATCGCCGTTCGCCGCTCTCTTTCTCCTCCACCACATCATGTCACCGCGCTCATTAGAAATGTGTTGACTCACCGCCTCGCACGCACCTCTCCCCCTCTCTCTCTCTTTCTCTCTCGCTCTCTCTCTCTCTCTCTCTCTCTCTCTCTCTCTCTCTCTCTCTCTCTCTCTCTCTCTCTGTCTGTCTCTCTCTCTCCCTCCAACATATCTGTCTCTCTCTTCTGTCGCTCGATCATTGTCTCCTTCACTCTCACTTCTCCTCCTCCTCCTCCGCCTCCTCTCTCCTCCCCCCGCCCTCTCCCTCCTTCTGGCGGGTTGGCAGTTCTGAGGTAGTTGCTGTCTGCATAGCTAAGGGAAATGTCAGCAGTACACACAGAAAAATGGGTCAGAACATTAGAGCGCTCCCTGCACATGCTCAGTGGCTGACACACAGCGTTGGGCTATATGTGAGTGAAATCAGATCACTGTGTCCTCTCATATCGCCTGCTATACGTGAAATGTTCCCACTTCTCACTCCTGTCTTTTCTCATCAATTATTGACGGAGCACAACAGCTCACGGCGAGGTTCACCACTGCTGCAATCAGTATGGAGCAATGCGGTGGTCCGGACACGGAGAACATAGATCTCAGTTTGTTAATAGTGAGGTTATGTCGGCCCAAAAAAAAAAGGATATTGCCCATGTCCCTCTTTGTCTTCCCTCTCCCCTTTTTTTCTCCTCCCTTTTCTATATCTTCCAGACATCCCACACCCGAATCATTTCCCTCCTCGTCGTGTCTCGGCCAAACTGAGGTGGAAATAGAAAATAGACTTCCAGACTGTCAGGCCCTTTTCACTCACACACACTCACACATATGCACGGCCACACAAAGTTGCCACGAGGGACTCAAATGTAAATTGCCTCCCCACACGCCCTCCACTCCGCTTCTCACACACACCCCTTCAGCAGGCCTCGGGGCGGTTGCAGATAGTGCATCTGATAGCGTTCTGTGGAATCCATCAGGACCGGCTTCGGTAATAGTTTATAACTGTCCTCCGTCTGCCGGCCCTGCCCTCGTAAAAAGCTGCGGCGCGGACCCACCGGTGTTTACCGCACAAAGACTTCAAAGTGCGTGCACTGGAATCACAACAGACAGACAGATAAACCGTCTGTTTCCTTTGCGTTCCCCTCAGAGCTTATACAACCCCCTCCTCTCCTCGTCTCCCGCCTCCCCACCTTCTCTTCCCGTCTTCCCATTCTCTCCTCTTCAGAAGTGTGCCTCTTACAGGCAGAGTTAAAGCCAGAGCAATAAATAAGACATATTATGGCCTTTTAACGTGATGAATAATGTAAAACAATAAAAAGTTAATATATAACTACTTTACCCTCATTCTGCCATGCCTAAGTGTATTGTAAGTATATCCTAGGTGTGGACTTATGTGTGTGCACTTGTGTGTGTGTGTGTGTGTGTGTGTGTGTGTGTGTGTGCCCCTATGCTCTCATGAATGTGTCAGTGTTGGAAATGCCTGTCTGAGTGTTTGCTGAAGGAGCTGCTGATGTAGATGTGAGCTCATTTTTTACGACAGGACAGGGATACCAGCGTGTTTCACAGACGTTCGCTAACTTGTCCTTCCCTCGTTTTCTGCTTTCATCTTCGCTTCTGAGACGCTTCTCAACACATGCAAAGATAACCTTCTCCGTGTATAAAAGATATATCACAAGATAATAAAAATAATCCTCGCCGACGCAGAGGAACAAGTCATTGTAATTCAGCGCATGCATCTTGCCAAGGCTGAGTTTCTCAGTGTTGTTTTTTTTTGTGTGTTGTTTCCCACAGTCCCAAACGCGGTGAACCCCGTGGAGCCTCCAGAGGACAACGCCATACCGGAGTCCAGTCCCAGTCCGCCTGACCAGGGTCGGATTGGACCCCCGATGCCAGGAAACCCTGGTGAGCAGATTGACAGAGCGACATTGTGCCCATAAGCTGCAGCTTCAGACTCTTTACAGAATGCTTTCTAGTTTCTAGAGTGCAAATAGTTTAGTAAAATAAAGGTTTTTGAAGTGTAAAAAAAAGGAATATTCACAGCCTCGAGCGGTTCCTCTAATAATTAATCACATTTAGCCTGAAAAGAGAAAATAAAAATCATAGTTGAGTCTCCCAAAGTAAGCATTCTCTCATATGGCTTTGCCATGCCGCAGGCGTTCCTTTTGATATCTGGGGGTCAACACGCAAAAGAAGATGTAAAACCAAATGTTATACAGAATAAAATAACACTCACCAAAATGAAGCCGGCAATAAAACAACAAGGAACCACACCCAAAACAAATACGGCTCACCCTGAGTCACTTTCGTATTCATATTATACACAAAGAGCGTGCTGCACCCAAGGAGACTCAAAGACATACCTCTTTATTATATCTCTTTTTAACCTCATTAGAATTGCAGATAAATGAAGATTAAACGCGGAGATAATTGAAGGAGTCACTGGAGCCTCCTCGGAGGCTCTGGGCCCTCCTCGCTTCCTGTTTTCGCCAATACCTTTCAGAACTTCCTTCCCGCAGAAGGGGACCGCTTCTCAACTTTTTCGACTTACTCCACAACTTTGAGTGCGCCTCGCAAACTTCCTCCGCGGTGCAGACTGTTCTGCCTGTCCCAATGTGATAAGCTGCCCTCATTTAATAATTGCTTATTTGACATTAGTTGCTCTATAAAAAGATCTCCTAATGTCACTTTTCCCCACAGCCGGGCTTTTACCTGTCTACCATTGTTAGATCAGTGATTATGTCAAGTGAAGAAGTGGAGGGTGGAGTGAAGGACGTGTCACTGCGGTTTTTGAGAGGCTGATATTTCAGGAATGAAATGTCTGACAGCCTCTCTCCGGCTCTCTCCAGAATGTACGAAATTCCTCGCGCCTCTGATTTCACAGATAAGGCTGGAACCGGTAGCTCTCAGTGATGTCATTTCGGCGTGATAAGGCGCAGTCATCCCCTCCTCAATAAATGGTTAAGTGCGGAGTGGTCAGCCGAGTGCGGAGACACAGTCATTAGTGGGGATGGCAGTCTCCAGAGGTATGAGGCTTTTGTGTGCCTGTGTGAGGGGGTGGGGGGGTCATGGACAGTAAAGAGGTGGTGGTGGTGGTGGTTGGAGGGGGGTGAGTGCTGCTCTTTGGCAGCAGCTGCATGCATACATGGAAAACAGATTTGCTTCTTCTCAGATTTCAGTCACTAGAGGAGCCAGTCACAGCCTTCCGTCCCGTCCCCCCTATCCTGAACCCCTTAGACAAAAGGATAAAATAAAATCAGATGTTCAGATATGCCCTCGTCATTTTTTTTCCATATCTCACTTGGCCTTTGCCGTAGAAAATGTCGTACAAGTTGCCAAGGCTCGATCTTATCGGAGCGGGGATCTTTGTTGTGTTGAGCGATGCCTACAGATTTCATTAGGAGTCTATTTTGAATGAGCTAATTCAATTAGATTACATCAATGGGGCTGTTAGTCATGTAGAGCAAACAACAAACAGGGCTGTGATCACAGTTGATTTAGGCACAGAGCAGTAAGATCCGCACATGACAGGACTGGCTTACTGTAAATTATATTACTCCTCTGATTGTTTGGCAGTCTCTAAGGGACTGCATGAAAATGATTTGGGCGGGGAGGGGCACTGACTCTTATACCCTCCCCTTCTGTTAGAAAAATAACCCTGCAATATCTCAAAACAGTATATTTATTGCAAACTTAAAGGGCCACTGTGTGGGATCTATAGGCAGAAATGGAATATAATATTATCAACTATGTTTTCTTTAGTGTATAATCATCTGAAAATAAGAATTGTTGTGTTTTCGTTACCTTAGAATGAGCCGTTTGTATCTACATAAGGAGCGTGTCCTCCCCACGGAGTCCGCCATGTTTCTACAGTAGCCCAGAACAGACAAACCAAACTCTGTTAACTTTTCCTGCTTGGGCCACAGTCTATAGCGTTACTCGCTTTCGTTGTCGTCGTCGCCGCCGCTCTCTCTTGCTTCACCACTCATTTCCCATGTACACACACACGTAACGCACTGGCTCAGCTCCAAATGTCTCTAGAGAGGGTCATTCGTGTTTTTAAGTCGGCCACTGTAGCTCTCCAACACGCTTGATATACGGGAGAGGCTTCAGTTGGTTGCAATCTCCTCACCTTACCGCTAGATACCGCCAGATCCTACACACTGGACCTTTAAAGGCAGGGTTGTTAAATTTTAGAATTTTTTTTTGTTATAGTAGTTGAAATTGACAGCAATCAATAAATCAGTGCTGAAAAGTCTGGTATCTGTGGCTATCGCAGGACTGTAATAAACCCGTCCAATCATTTCATCTGTCCTGAATGTAACGGACTGTCAGTGTAGTCGTCTTGCCGACTTTCTCGCTGGATTTAGCGACTTTTGGAGCGGGTTAGCTGGCTACTTTCATTGAAATAGAGTTGGCAACACTGGGCTGGGTATTTCGGTTGGATCATTTTCACAAATCTAGTGTACTCTCACTAGTTTCTCACCGACCCTGCCCTTAACAAAACAGTGAAAACACAGCCACTCTCTGTTTTTTAATAAAGAGCTGCTAAATAAACTGTTATTATAGCCACCAAATGTGTGAATCAGGAACAGCTCTGTGCTGAGGGGCTTGTGCACTGCAATATTTTCACCCCACTCCATATCCTCTGCATATGGCTAAATGCACATTTATGGCTCACATGGAAGCAATCTTTTTGATGTGCCCATTTGGTCTTTTTTTTTTAGATATAATAAATCTCACAAATAATAGAAAGATGGGATAAGAAAAACATGAAGGACCCTCACTTGTTCTTAAAAAAAAGTTAGGCTGCCCTCCCTTCAGCAAAAATAAAATTACAGTACATTCCTCCTTTCCTGACAGCCCCCTCCCTCCTCCCTCCCTGATAATTTATGTACAGTCCCTAAGCTCTCTCTTTTTATTTCTCCCTCTAGACCACATGAATCAGGACCAGTCTGGCTCCTCGGACGGCATCCTCGGCTCCAAAGTGGCCGTGTTCTCCGCCATCGGCGCCGGCTGCATCATCTTCCTCCTGCTCATCCTCCTCCTCGTCATCTTGCTCATCAAGATGCGCAAGCGCTCCAGGAAAAACGCCCACTCGCAGCCGCGCCCCTCGGCGCTGTCGCTCAGCACGCTGTCCAACCCCAAGATGCCCGGGGGCACGGCTGGCACGGAGCCCAGCGACATCATCATTCCGCTGCGGACAGAGAACAACTACTGCCCTCACTATGAGAAGGTGAGCGGCGACTATGGCCACCCCGTCTACATTGTCCAGGAGATGCCTCCGCAGAGCCCCGCCAACATCTACTACAAAGTCTGACACGCTCCGCACAGCCAGCGACACGGTCGGGAGAGAGAATGAGAAAGAGGAGCGCTTGATTTATGTTCTCGGGAAGAACACTTTCCTTTGCATTTTGGGGACTTGATGCGTCTTCGAGCCCGTATTATTTCTACCACCTGCTGCACAAATCTGGAGAGACACACGCACTGACCAGTGACCAGCGGGGTTACGAGCTGACTGATGAGAGAGGTTTATTCTGTTTGTTTGGGTTGTCTGACAATCCCCACCTGCCCCTCCTCCTCCTCCTCCTCCTCCTCTTCCTCCCCTCACCTCCCCACCTGCTACATCTCCCCACTGTGCTCCTGGGGGGCGGGGCTGTAGCGAACCAACAGATGGAACTCCAGCTTCCTGGTTTGCTGTCCCCTTTAACGGGCAGGATATAACTTATCTCAGTTCCCTGAAGTACAGTCTGTGCTACACCCAATTAAACACACCATCCCCAGCACACTAGCCAGGAACAGGCAGACACAGGCCCCGGACGCCACTCAGCCTGCAGTCTGTGTGCGAGCATAAAATATGTGTGTGTATGTGCGTGCGTGTGTGTGTGCGTGTGTGTGTGTGTGTTAGTCAGTGCTCCGCGCTGGGCCAGGAAACTCTCCAGATAGCTCAGGTATCAGACACAGTGTGTGAAATAACGTGTTCCTCTCCCTTCGCACCTCTGATGTTTGCCTTACTTACTATTTTTGATGGAGGATTTCCTCGAACCCTGATTCAGTTCACAAAGCAGTTGTATTTTGTTAGACTTTTCCTACAAGTGCACAATGTATAGAGTTGAATAGATCATCATTATCACTCCCATCTTCTCACCACCCATGTCACCCATAGTGTTTATTTCTTTTTTTTCCCTGCGACCTTTGACCCTGGACTGTTGACGTCGAGGTGTGTGTGTGTGTGTGTGTGTGGAAAACTCCCTTCTCCACTGGTCTGATATGAGCTTTACCATTACTCTGGTATTTATGACCTACTTATGTGTATTTGAAGGTGTGTCCTCTGTGAGTGTGTGTGTGTGTTCGGGCATGTCCGGACAAACTCTTGTATCTGGGCAGACTTTACTGGCTTAAGGGTAGAAGTAACTATATCGTAAGGTTCAAAAACAAGACAGACAGAACTGAGGCGCCGACAGACAGACGAGCTTGAGATCTTACAAAACCCCTTCCAGTGCTCCAGTTGGCACCGATTGAAGGTTTTATTGTCTCTGATGAGCTTTCGTGGGAGATGTTTTTTTAAGCAGCAGGCAGGTTGATATTTGTTTGTTCTGTCTCCTGGTGCGAATCAAACAGTCAGCGCCTGCTGCCTGGGCGAGGGTGGGCGTTGGTTTGCGTGGTCGCCGCCGATTGGCTGGCCTACATAGGTAGGATGCCCTATATATAAGTTGGACGGCGAGCTACGGCTGAACGTTGGGGATACAGTATTGTCGGGTGCCAATTGGCCGCCATCTGTAGATGAGTCAGTGGAGTGGCGTCGCCAGCGTGTGACTAATCTATGTGCCATCTCCGTGCCCACACTCACCAGCCGGGGAGGAGAGAGAGCGGATAAAGGAGAGAATGTTCCTGTGACTTGGCTTTAACCTGCGAGGAAGATGGCGGCGCGCATGAGGATGGGTGATGGGTGAGGTGGGGGTGGGGGGGGGTGGAGGTAGTTTAGTATTCATTTTTCCATCCTCTCGCCAGTTGTGCTGTGAATAAAAAATGCTGTGCAGAATATTCCTCAGTCAAGGTGTTCAGCCAGCGAGGACACTGCAGCTCAGCTATCACACAGCCCAGGGGCAGCGGCACCGAGACAGGATTTACTGCAGCTGGATGTGTGCACGTGTGCGCACGCCGACGCTCGCTTTTAGGTGAGGAGGGCGCGGATGGTGTTCGAATCTGTCTGTGTGTAGGTGCTTCAATGTGTGAGCGCTTATTTGTGCTTATATTTGCAGTTTTTCTCTGTGTGTGTGTGTGTGTGTGTTGTATGAATGCTTCTATGGTGTATAGCAGCTGAACAGACTTGTTTTGGGACCTGGAACTAGGCGCTCCAAAACAGTGTGGCTGCCAAAGTACAGAGCGCCGCAGTCCCAGTTAATGATGTGTGAGAGGAGAGGACAGGAAAGGGAGGGGGGGGGGGCAGATAAGGACAGCTATTCCTCAGCACGCATGACACGAGCTGACGTTTGACGCACATGTGCACATACACACGCGCGCAGACAACACCGAGATTGACGGGTCCAGGTTTTTATCTCCAGTCAAACGGTCAGACTGCCTGGTGAATGTTTATTCGCCGGCGGAGGCACCCATCATCCGCTGCTACATACTATCGCCATATACACTGCTGAGTTAAAAGGCAGCCCGGCTGGACGACTCGGGGATGACTCCGGTGGCTCTTGCGTGTCGTTAACCTCGGAGTTAACAGCCTAAACAGCTGCTGGCGCTTTTGTGGTCCTGTGTTTTAACTCAGCATGCGGCCCCTCGGTGGCCCTCTGCAAAACACATTTAAATCACATATTTTTGTTTCGGATCGGTGCGCATCCATTCACCTACACCAGCCAAGGGAGTCATTACCAAATTACCACACACCACATCTCATTTTTATTCATCCTAGTGACCACTTAATGTTATTCAAAAGAAAAAAAAATTAAAAGGAGATAACAAGAGAAATGTAAATATATGGATAGAGCCCGATTTAAGATGTAATTTCACCTGAACACTGCTCATAAGAAAAATTTAAGATTAGATTTTTGTAATGGAGGATGTTTGTAAATAGCTGTCTTTTTAAAAGTGTGTTTTGTATGAATCCTTGCATTCTTTGTCTCTGTTTGCAATATGTTTTTCTTTTCTTTTCTTTTTTTCTTTTAGAGTTCAACTGAATATTGCAACGGAACACATGTCTTTTTTTTCGCAGCGTCCAGTAAAAGTCTTTGTTACCACATGTGTTAAAAGAGAAAAAACTGGGGGTTCAGAGTTTTAACATCGCCATTCAACAGGATTTTTTAGTTGCTCAGAAACCGTTCAGAATTGAAGCTTTTGTCACCAAGCGGCTTTGAAACGGATAGGTCATTGAAACTATGAATGATAAGGCCCCTTCCCTGTTGGAGACAGCACTTAACTCTGCATATGAAGACTGTGTAATTCCACTGCCTTTGAGCTACCTACACCTTCCAACTCCATTATTAGATGTAACAAAAACAGTTTGGTCCAGGAAGATTAATCTTTTTCTCAGTTTTAATAAGTCTATCGGGCTGGATGGAGAGAGACGTAGAGCAGGAGGAAGGAGAGAAAAAGGGGGCCACGTATGAGAGTGTGACCGCTCTGCGCTCGCCATAAATCATCCGGTTTACACCACTCATTATCTCCCAGGCGGTCTTTGTTTTAAAGTTGCTCTCTCTCTTTCCACTTTCCTAATTTAGCACAAGGATGTTGGTCGCTCATGGTTATGAGCCTCACCGTAGGTTGATTTCTGCTATTGTTCAAAGCCACAGTATTATTTTTCAATGTGCATGTGTAAGCAAAACCTGTTGAATTTGTTTCCCATTGTTTGAATCATAACTGTCAAGTTTTGTTATTTTATTTTATTTTTTTGCCATTCACTTCTTTCGCCGCTTCTCAGCGTAACCTATTGGCACCAGCTACAATGGAAATAACGTTCCACCAGTTTGGAAACTACCGCATATTGATAAATAAAATTTTTCCCATGGAACTTTTGTCCTTCTTTGTGTCTTTTTTCCTTCAAGCTTTACAAACGTGGATAAAAGATTTCATTTGCCATGTCACTGACCACCTCGGTTCATGGAGTGAGCATCAACCAGCCGCCCACGCTCACTGCTCTTCCCTCTCCCCCCCAAAACTCCCTCACCTCAGGGGTCAGTGCTGCACAGATGGGTTTGTTCTGATACATTAGTCAGATTGAAATCACAAGCAGCCTTCATAAATTCATATTCGGGGGAGTATGGACACGCCTTTTTGCATAGTAACTAATACCCGTATCAACCCGCTCTGCCCTGGTGTCCTCCAAAATTACATTTCTCCATACATGATTAAATCTGATTGGCTGCACTCGACGTTTCCATTGCGTTTGTCTGAAATTACAGTCTGCGTTTAGCCGGCTGAGGAGCAAACTCCAAACCGAGTCCTCCTCGGTGAAAGCAGAGATGGCATGAAATGCTATTAAAGTGATTGGGCATTTTCTCTGACAAACACATCAGTGTTTGTGGGCATGGCTCTGCTTTCGTGTGGCTGATGATGATGTGGGCGAGTGAAGAGACTGATGGCAGGAGAGAGAGAGAAGAAGTCAGGGCAATGAGAGACATAATGTGCCTGTGGCTTCACTGCCCCCCCCCTCCCTCACTCACTCCCACCCCCATCCTCGCTGCTTCTCTCTCTCTCTCTCTCGCTCTCTCTCTCTCTCTCTCTCTCTCTCTCTCTCTCTGTGCCCCGGGGCAGGTACGTTCATCTGGTTTCCTGGCTCGGTCCCGAGACGCCCCCATAGATCCACGTTACTGTGGGTTTATTAAAACCTTCCCCCCACTGAGCTACTGTGTGTGACTGCATGTTTTACTGTGTCTCTCTCTCTCTGCCTGTGTGCGTGTGTGTGTTGCCAAAGGGCTCTACTGTTGTTCTACAACAGAGTCAACATCACAAAAATAAGGAGATATCACTGTTGCAGATGCAATCCACCACATTTACTCTTCTTATTTTGGATAATGTATCCTCTAGATCCTTATTAAATCAAACATTAGTTTGATATTCCAGCCAATTAGACTGTTAAGACAGGCTATTAAATAGTCGTTATCAGTCACTATAAGCCCCATAGATGGGGGTCAGTAGGGGCCTACTACACACACTAGTAGGTTTCATCATCTATTCACATGGTAGATCACCGAAAGAAGGTATAAAAGAGGATGACAGTGACAATGTTTTTCCCTAAACTTAAAGTTTTTTTTGTTGCCTAAACCTAAACAAGTTGTAGTTTTGTTGCTTAAAGCTGAAGTAGGCGAGATTAGAGCAAATATGATTTAAAAAAGTAATTTTTATAAAACGGTAAAATGGCCGATATATCCAGACAGTAGTACATGAAACAGGTAATCTGAAAAAAATGATGTGTCCTCTGGTGCTTCTTACGGCATCTGCAAGATTTCACACACTGGAGGAAACAAGCAGTCAGAGCTGACCTGGGATCTGTCCATCTGCTGTCTATGAGAGCCGGCTGTCAGTAACTCGTGAACTCCGACCAAATGGTCAAACTAGGCAGCGCTGATCAAATATGAATCAATATTCTGTTACGTTAATGCCTATTTCTCTTCTCAAATGTTTTCAGAATCATCTTGTAGTGCACGGTTTAGCTGTAAAATGAGAAAGTTTTTGACCCGACAGCCATGTTGAAATCTTTTGAAGGAACGCCAAGCACCGGTCACATGACCGGAGCAGAGCCAATAGGAACGCTGTCTCTCTGAAATGACCTGTGATTGGTCAAAGTCTTCCATCACGGGCTAAATTTTTTAAAGCCTGAAAACAGAGCCATGAGGAGGTGCAGAAGTCTACTTATCTCAGAACACTTGAATTACATTATGCTGAAAGGTTATTATGGAATTTTTGCCCAATGATGCCAAAAATATACTGCCTACTGCCACTTTAAACCTAAATAAGTTGTAGTTCGTTGCCTAAATTTAAAGAAGTTGTAGTTTTTTTTCCCTAAACCTAAAGAAGTTGTAGTTTTGTTGCATAAACCTGTTTTGTTTTTTACTACACCTAAAGAAGTATTTTTGTTTGTGGTCAAAACGTGACATTTCATTCAGTTTTACGTGTTAAAACTTGTTGCTTTTAAGTTTTACTTTCACTTTTACAACGTAGTAGGCCCCTAATGACCCACATCTATGGTGCTTATAGCCTGACCTATTTAATGGCCTGATAACAGTCGAATCATACAGATATTCAATTGTCCAGTAGATTCAACAGCTAAGGAGTATATTTTTAGACATGTTATATATGTATTTATATATATTGCTGCATCATCTTAAGCAGCTTACAACTGTTATCAAGGGTTGCCTCTTTAACTGTCATCATCTTGGCATTTGCACTCTTAAGACTCCACTTCATTTGCATATTTAAACTGCAGCTAAAACACCCCCGTGAGTTTCCACTTGACGTGAGCATGTGTAATTCCCCACATTTATTTATTTATATATTTTTTTGATTGTGTAACACGGTTGCTCGCATGTCTTTATAGACGAAACAACTCACCTGGGAAAGCAACAGCTGCCAGCAGTTTGAGGTGGCTTGGGAACAATTTAACTTTAACACTCATTTTCCTCCATGACCATGAATACTAATGGTGAAAAAGGAAGACTTTTTTTTCCAGTTGGGTTTTTCTAACGGTTTGTGATGTGGAAAAAGAAGTAAATCACTGGAGATTATCATAGTCACCTTTGAGGCATGCAAGGGACCCTGCAAGTGAAGCGAAGCTCGCATATTTTATGTGTGAAATGAACTTTCTTCTTAGGCTGACAAAAAAAATCGCATAATATAAATTCATAGCGTGTGGCCCGCCATAGTAATTACTATCAAACTGATGTAAACTAAATGAGAGCAGGGTCTTTTAAGGTGAGGAAGCGAAGATTAATGTTCTTTTGAGCTGAGTAATTCATTTTAGATTGCACTCTTTTTTTTTTGCCAAAGATGATCACAAACCGGTTGTGCATTAGCATAGTTTACTTATCATTTTGTTTGCTATACTACATCACCGCCTGCGAGGCAAAGTCATTTTCGCAGAAGCCACGGATGGAAAATAAAGTTGTCAGCATGGAGATGTAAAGTGATCGCTAACCAGATGAGGGGAAAGAATTCAATAACACCGGTACCATATCCTTTAACGGTGTAAGTTGGCACCACATCTTAGTTTCCCCTTCACACACAAAATCTGCTGCATGTGCAGACACCACCCTCGATCTGCAGGCAAGTTCGAACTTCTCAACTGTGACAAAGCATCCAGGGCTGTGGGAGAGATTCTGTCAATATATAGCTCTTAAACGATTCGGTGTGCCATCTTCTCCTAATGTTTTTTCATATGGATCGTGCAGGAGACTCGTAACTCACACCCGAATCAATATGACATGCTATGGGACATGTTCTTTCTCATGTAATGTACATATACATATTTAATGAGTTAATGCATCACTCGCCAGTAATAAATAATGCAAGGCCACTAATGCCTTTCATCAAACGTCGCTCATCAAATATCAAGCAGATTTTTTCGGTCAGTCTCGGAGCGACGCGGACGAAACCTGAGACGGGGCAAAGAAGCGGAAACCAGAGGGAAGGGAAACCATGAAAGGGGGAGTTCATTAGTCAAACAGTAACATGTGGATCGCTCATGAAAGGGCTAATTAATGTGATTCCAATCAATTTAGAGGGAACTATATCTAAACAAACCGCTTTTATCCATCAGAGAGGAAGGAAATGGCACCAAAACATCTTCTTGGGCTTCCTTTTTTATGTTTCATTACACGCACACACACACAGCCGTCAGCCACATATTGATGGCATTGTTATGACCAGAACATGCCTGATCAGACCCGGGCTGTGGCTGGGATCCAGGTCTGACCGAGACTCATCAATCATACAGAGAGTGAGGGGAACCTAAGAGACTTACACACACATGGAAAACACACACACACTTATAGAGGCATGGGAGAAATGCGGCAGGCTGCTGGGTCACAGGTGTGGAGACCAAGGAAGAAAGTGGGAATTATTCCCTTTCTTTCTTTCCCTCCCTCCTCCCCTTTAAAGAGAAACAGCTCTCCCTCCCCTCCCACGCCTTTGAAAACATCCCATTTCCATCCACATTTCCTTCACCCAATTTAAAACCCACACTTCATTCGCCCCTTCAGCATCGCCACCCCTCTCCTCCTCCATCTCCCGCTCTCAATTAGGCCATGCCTCGAATCTCAGGCATTATCTCTGCCGGCCATTTATATAACATGACTCCAAAAACGCATTTGCACAATTTTCCAATTACAGTATTATGCCTTGAAGCTTCGGTTCCTTCTGTCTCTCTCATTTCCCCCCCTTTCACTCAAACTGCTCTTGATGTTTAACACTACAAAAGAGTCACCCCCGACAAATACAGGCGCACATTTGTACTTTAGCGAGTAATGGCCTCTCTTTTCCTTTGTGCATTGTTGATGTTTACGGAACTTTCATTTTCAACCTGTTTTTAAACTACACACACATCAAGCGTTTGTGTCCTGGCCTTGGTTGACTGTGTGAAAGATGAGAAACTCAGGAGGTAGGCTATGTCTGGCAAAGCCCAAAGAGTAAATTAAAGTCTTAAAATTTTCAAAATACAATTACGTGAACTGTCTAAGTCACTGGCACACCATTCAGGAAATATGACAAAGCATTACTGACTGGAAATCTCTACATTTTAAATACAAACCTGTGAACATTGACTGAGAAATTGAGAATATCAAAATCAAACTAAACTGTCTGATGACAACTAAAAAACAAAAAGATAAATTGAAAGCTAAACCTGACTGATATTGAATAGAAACGTGTGAATATTGAATGAAAGCCTGTGAATATTAAACATAATCCTGGGGATATAGAATATCATGAATGAAGGGTTGATAATATTGAATGAAAACTCAGAACATGGGAATACTGAATGTACAAATAGGCTACCTAACTCTTATGTTTCTTCCCTTAGCTATAAATGATGAGTTGAACCACGAGATACAGTTTAAGTGTCTTTACTGTTCAAGTGCTGATTCAATCACACAGGTAACACTCCGCTGACATACTACTACATCAACAAAAAGTAGTGCCATTTCTAAGTATACAAATATTCATTTTCCAAATACATAACACTAACAACATCATTGAAGTGAAGAAAGGAGATGGATCAGCTGCTGCAGCAGAAGAGAAGCTGCAGGTGTGTCTGCGGCGGCAGGTGACAAACCGGAAATGATTCTACGTCATAAATGTTTACAGTAGTTGGGCTACACCTGTGTTTAGCCAACATGCGATGCTAAATGCTAACATGCTCCTCCAGCGGTGACTTCAGTGTTCAGTGTTTCACTGAGGAACTTCTATCTTCAGTGAGGTGTGCTATGGTGAGGACTTTCTGCTGTTGGAGACTGTTAATCCCTGATATGATGGTTGAGCTTCATTCAACTCCAAACGTTTTGAATTTGAGGACAGGTGAGTAGGCTACAACCAAAGTGTATAGAAACAAGGAGCTGAAACTCTGGTGTTTTTTTTGACAACAGCTGCCACCATTTTGGACTGAACAATGACTGAATATGACATTAGAATAGAAATAATGTGTTTTACTTTTGTACAGCACTTTGTAGGCGGACGTGTTACTGGCGTCTGGTAGTTGCTTTCAGTCCAAAATGGCAGAAGTTTAGCTTTGCTACGCTCATTTTCAAGTTCATACTTGTATTTTGTGTTTCTAATAGAACATGTTTACATGCTTTAGTGTAAAAAAACAACCCACATTATTTTCCTCAAACTGTCCATTTGAATATACCTGTATTCACCCTCTGTCTGAAACGCTCCGTTTTAGTGCATTTCAATGGAATTGCAACAAAATTGTGTTGCTAGGCAACAGTTTGGGTCCATGTTTACTTCCAGTCAGCTGATCTTATTTACATACACTGCAACCGGAAATAAACTGGGACACATTGAGAATGTTTACGTTTTATAACCGTGTAATGGTCTAAATATTGTATATTTGTCACAACACAAATGGACAAAAATCCTAACGGCTTGTTTCAAATGCACAATTTCTGAATACGAGCTGTGTGTGTTTCTCCGTATATTGAGCATTTTCATATTTTAACAGTATTTATATATCACTTAAACCTGCTTTATAATATAAAATACCTGAAAATCTCACTTTTTACAATATGCGACCTTTAATAGTCTGAGTTTTGTCTCTTTTCTGGTTCATTCTTGTGAGGCTACACTGAGGAAGGCAGGTGTATATTTATAGGGGTCTTGTTGCTGATGTTGTGCCACTTGATATTTAATGCAATCTATTTTGTAGCCTAAATATAATATGTTCTTTAACAGTAGTATCATATATCATCACCCCCTCCCCCCTTTTTTTAAGTGCAAGGCAGTAACGTTTACTCAGAGGACATTTTAACTAACCTACTTTTTACTTTTAGCCAAATTAAAGGGGACACAACATGCTCATTTCCAGGTTCATACTTGTATTTTAGGTTTCTATTAGAACATGTTTACGTGCTTTAATGTTTCAAAAACACATTATTTTTCTCATTCCGTCTGTCTGAATATACCTGTATTCCCCTATGTCTGAAACGTTCTGTTTTAGCGCCGGTCTCTTTAGGACCTGCTCCTGAAGAAGTCCAGTCTGCTCTGATTGGCTTGTGAGAAAAATATGATGCACCTTTGCAAAGGTAGCTTCTTTCCCCCCAGCGCACACAGAGCGGACAGCTAGCGGACCTTAAAGAGATATTCGCTGAATTTGACATAAAATGTATCGGATTAGAAACACAGTGGAGGCATGTAAACTTTTGTGTAATATAAGTTTATATTTAAGTTGTCTTGGAAACATATCTTATAATATTAGGCTATTTAATATGGTATTAATGAATTTATTTATTTATTTGGCATATTACCCAATGGATATTTTGCCCATTGATCATTAAATCTGCCGGACAACTACATGCAATACTGGCTAAGGTAAACCCTGCTCCAGATACCCAAATGTATGTGCACTGAAAAAGTGAGTTTTTCATGATATGTACCCTTTAAGTACATTTTTACATAAGTATTTTACTTTTACTTGAACATTTCTTTAAAGTAACAGCACTTTTACTTGAGTTCAATATTCTAGTACTCTTTCCACCTCTGCTTGTGGAAGGTGATGTGCAATGAGTGCACAGGCAGAGTGCGTGCAGGTAGACAGGCTGGTAGGCTGCTCGGGCTCATTACAGCCCTGTGACAGCCACAGATACCCGATTTTTTCTTATTTTTGTCAAAGCATTTGATTTGATTGATGTTGGGATGAGATGAGAATTTCAACAAATATAACAAAAAATGTTTCTAAAATACATTACCCACCCTAACTTTAAATAAAATATATAGATACTATGCATGATATTGACATTATGCTGTTTTTGTTATGTACTGTAATACAGTTTGAGCCTATATTGTGTATCAATGAATGAGTACACATTCAGTAGTCTTAAGTATTGATAAAATAGCTGATTAGTGGCCAAAACATGTATAGCCCAAACTACAGTAATGCCAAAGTAAAACCACAAAGTGCACCAACGTTTAATTGTAAAGTGATTGTTAATAGTGTTGTCTGTGGTAGTGGTAACATACAGCTAAGTAGTACATAGTCATATGAGAAATCTTATCTTCACGGCTACAGTAGAAGCATTCATCAGTACACTGGATTTTCACAGCAGTCTTAATCTTGTAGCTCCAGTCATTAGTCGGCCCTTAATGCTGTTTGGTATCCGTAAGCGAACACTGTCCGTTATGATTATAAAGAGCTGCACTTCCGGCCTCTCCGGGGTGGCCTCTGAGAGCTGACTGGCCTATTGTATCAGTTCCTGGAAACCCAAGCTAATACGAGCGTTGCTGCTGACCACCCATCTGCAAACTAACTGACCTAAATACTAGGCAACATCTGTGGGGGCAGAGATGCTGGATGCTGACGGATAGAGAGCGCGTTGGTGTGCGCATGCCTGTGTATCTGTCTGCCAGTCTGTTTGACAATGACAGCGTCAGAATAATAATATCTCTCATTCAGTGCAGCAGTGAAGGATCTCTCAATGTCACTCCGCCTTGAAGAGAGCAAAACAGACCTTTTATATCGAAGCTTTTCAGCTTAACGGACAAATTCGCAGCAAATACCCAACTGAGAAATTAAAACTGAGAGGAGCAGTCAGGAGGCATCATGAGTGGGCGCCGACGTGCCTTTGTGTTTCCGCGCGATGCTGCGGTGGCTGCACAGCAGTTGACAGGATGCATTAGAGAATCCCCCAGTGAAGGGTGACTGACCTAAACATGTGACCTAAGTGCTGGCCTAGTTTTGAGGGTGCCACATGAGATCAAGAAGACTTCAGTCAGTGGTGTTTTATTTACTGGCTCCAGACCAGCACGCTCTGCGTTTTGGGGATGTAGTACAGTACATGTACACAATTTTTTTGTGTTTTTTTTGCAGCAGTAAGAACAGCTTTGGGGGAGTATAGTAACCGGGGCAACTACTTTTCCCACACGCAAGCTGACATCAGTGAGACATCAGTGGAACTCAGGGGGTAACTGAATATTCATGAAGGGCAGGGACCCATTTCAGCCAAATGAACACTCCCTCCCTCTCTGCCTCTCTCTCTCTCTCTCTCTCTCGCTCGCACACACACACACACACACACACACACACACACACACACACAGTCCAGTCACAAAATCCTACACACACAAGAAGTGCAAGGACTTGTTCCATACCAGTAGGCACATACTCATCTCATGCCTCACTGCACTCATTCATATCAAAAGCGCATGCTCATTACATACAACAGCAGCACACACACACACACACACGCACACACACACACACACACACACACACACACACACACACACACACACACACACACACACACACACACACACACACGCACACACATTACGCCTCACACAACTCATCTAACTCGACTTCTCTCATAAAGATATAATAAACATTGAAGCGATATCTCTTAGCAGCGGATCCTTGATGAATCCTCTACTAGCTCAATGAGTGCATTATTTCTTTTTTTCATTATAAAATAACCGCTTAAAAATGGCTTCAGGCTACATCTGCCATATGCAAAAAAAAAAAAAAATCAATGAGAAGAGACAGCTCTGCTTTAAGCAGATGGTTCCTAGCTGCAACTAACAGCTGGATTCGTGTTTCCCGTTAACGCAGACGTTGTTTGACATCGTGATTATTAAACAGGCCCATTTCAGCGCCGCTCCTCCTCTGTGTTATTCCGATATTGGTATGCAGAGGCGGCGAGAGGGAGGAGGAGGAGGAGGAGGAGGAGGAGGAGGCGGAGTGGACGACGGCGCGATGAGAGGATAGACTTGGATGTGATGAGAGGCTGAGGGCAGTCAGTCAGTCTGGACGTTTGGCACAGAGACAGCAGATTCCATTTCCATGCCAATCTGCCTTGTCTCTTTCTGAATCAGACTTGACCTTCACAGGCTGATGACTCCAGAGGCCTGGGACCGCTTTCTGCCTAAAACCAGATACACACACACACGCTGAGATATGTTACAACGGGAAGCATGCACAACGGGAAAAACATTCCCCCTTGGTGCACTATATTTGCACACATGTAGCCTTAAGTACACACGCACACACACATACACAAGCTTAAACCGTCGGAAAAAAACAATCTCTCCCTTGATTTACTGTAAAGGAGTGATACAAAGGATTGAAATGAGACCAGATCGTCTTTAGAGAGCCAGCCCTCAGAGCAGATGGCTCTGTTTTTCATCTTCCCTCTCATGAGATCTAATTTTCTGTGCTCTGTTCAGCAATTTCACAGTTTTTTTCACCGTTTGAGTTTGTTTCCATAAAACACCAACAGAATCCAGTTCAACAAAACAAATAAGAAACAAAACAAATGGCTCTCCAGAGGTTCTTTTTTTTCCTCTCGCAGGTTTTCAAAACCTCCCCCTCTCCTGCGTCTGCAATCACCCGAGGTCCAGGTAGCACCCGTCCTTGTCTGCCCCCCCCTTTTTTGTTTAAAGCCAGACTAAAATAGACCTTTACAAGTCGCCTAATGAAAGTGACTCCGGGCCCTCTGGTTAATTGAGCACCTTTAATGAGTGTCAAACTGCGGCGGTCATTAGACCGGGGGTTGCTACGGGTCACCGCTGGGGTGAGACAGAAAGAAAGAAAAGAAGGGGAAGGAGAGAAAACGTGCAGGCAGTAAAATAGCACAAATTATTTCCCCTTGTCCTGAGCTCTGCGTCGCTGTACTGTGCTGTGTTTGTGTGCGAACAGTGTGATGAACAGCGTGCATGCATTTGTTAATGCGTACAGCCTCGGGGCAGCACCTGTCCTGCTAACAATCCCTGACATAACGCGGAAGGCAGCGGCCATATGGCTGGAAATTCCTTCATATCCACTATTCTACATCCAGATCCGGCAAACAGCCGCGTTCGGCATCCTGCCTTAGCAGCAGCTGCCCTCTTCTTGACAAACAAATCTAATAAACAAGCCGGGGAAAATAGAAAAAAACTAAATGTTTTTTTGCATGAGGCTGCTGGGCTGTCATTTTTTCCCATCCCCTCCCTTATGATTTAAGAACCCGGGGCAGTAAATGACCACTATCATCTAGTCTGTCATCGCTGTTAGGGGGAGAGATTTCTGCTTTCATGTGTTTCAGATGATCATCAGCCTCTTTTAAAGGCGTGCGTTTACTGTTGATGACCTCATTTCAAAAGCATATTGCAAACAAACACAATGTCCTTGTCCTTTTATTTTGTGTACCGCTCCTCAAGGGTACACGCAAGGCACGCATGTGTGCGGGCACGTGCGCACACGCGCACGACCTAAGCCCCTGTGTTATTGGATTGAAATGGAGCCCACCGCACATTTCCTTGGAGTATTGATTTAATCAACTGCGTATCATGTTGAGACCCGTATCATCTGATGCAACACACACCACCGGCGGCGAAAAGAAGCGATCCATCACCATTTAGCCGGACAGGCCCTTGTAGTCTAAACACGGAACCATTACGCATGGTTTAACATGGACACTTTGACCTCTGGGGGGGTGACAAGGTCAATGACATCATTAGACAGGAGTCAGTCCGTGTGCCGGAGCGAGACTAATTGCTATCAGACCTCAATCACGACTAATAAGTGCTTAGATTTGTTTTCGGTATTCATATTATCCACTTCTAATATCCTGACAGAGTTGTTGTCTTTTGCACGCCGACACATGGAGAAGCTGGTTTGCACCTCATTTTGGTTTGTTGCTACGGTAGCTCAGTAGATCCCTTTATCCTAAGGCTCTGTTAGTCCATTCAAAGGTAGCTAAGCTTACAAAATAGCTAGAGGGTGATTTCCCACACACAGATAAAGCCCAGACTTGAAAATCACTTTCAAAGCCTCGACTCTTAAGATGCTTTGAAGCCCAGGAGAAGAGCTTGACGCATGGGAACCAGAATTCTCTCGAGTCTAACAGAAATATTGTTCTAACTCTTTCATCCTGTAGTTTATCCTGACGCTGCGGTTCGGGTCTGTGGTCCCGGTCTTGTCGCACCAACCTGGACTCGCCCCGGAGGCGCCACACGCGGCCTCGCCCATCACGGCTTTGTCAGCGACCTCGCTGGACCGTGAACGCAGACAGACCACTCCGGAATGTCGGCAGGGCCGGTATCGACCTCGGCGCTCAAATGGCCCGAGCGCATGCGAACACACACACACACAGATAGGAGCGAGAAGTAACCCGATCCAATGACACAGGAGCTGCCTCAGTGTGCGGCTAACTGCCTTATCTCCCTCTGGCCGCGCTCCTCTTTCCTCTCAACATTCTTTCAGGTATTTGGCCGAGACCTTTTCTCTTTGTCTGCCCTTTTCAAAGACCTGCTTTATGCTGGGAGCCCTCCAGCCGTCGTGCTGCAATCTCCTCGCTGCCCCTCTCTCTCTCTCTTTCTCTCTTTCTCTCTGCCCACACATCTCCCGAACTTTCTTCCTCGCTTTCTCTTTTTCACCCCCGCCCCTCACCCTGTCTCTCACATCCCTCTCTCCTCCACTCTAATCCCCCTCCCCCACACACAAAAGATACCATGCCACCTGTGCTGCGTTTTAGAGGTGTTCAGGTATGTGTATGAGAGTAGAGGGAGTTGGGCATGTTGTTCCTGATCTATGACATTCAGACAGAAGTGGACTAAGGTTAGACGAATGGGACCTGTGATCAGAGGCCTGTACTATTGGTGCCTTCAAATGGGGTCGACACACGGTATGATCGCCCTCCTCTTGTGGTATTCACGACCTCGTAAGTGGAACGTTTCTGAATGCTCCGAGTTCACGAGTTGTGACGTGTTTGTTGACGTTGTCAGAAATGGTAGAGGCCATGGAAGTTAATTTGTCGGTGCTTAATAAGTTAATATATTGTAATTTTAGTCGTATATTGTTTTTCTTCGTAACTGTATAATATGTCTGAGGAAAATGTTGATATTCCCAACGGCCTCATCTTTTTCCTTTCTTTATGCCTTTGCATTTCCTGCATTATGTTACCCATTTGCTAGCTTGCTAAATTGTTAGCCTCTGTGGCTTCTAGACGCCGACAATAACGTTAATATTGTTGTTGCTTCGCAGCGGTGTTCTCACGACCACTTGAACACCAAGCATATTGTGTACACGACTTCCCATGTGGAAAACACAAGCTCACGAGTTTCATTTGAAGGCACCATACGAAGCGAGTTCAACATACCCAGGGTATCTTCTCGTTATCTGGCTTCACTAACCCTAACAACCGAGATCCCGCTAAGCGGTCCTACGCCGGTGGTTATCAGCTCTGCTGTAAATCAAACCAGGGTTTCTCAATCTGGCTATGAGCGCGTTCACACAAAAGGGACGGTGTTTGCAGCATGTGAGCAATCACAAACATGGGCAAGTCTACTGTCAGCAGAGCGGCAGATTTTACAAACAAAGAGCAAACTGTAATATTAGACAAATATGAAGAAGTTAAACACATAATCCAGACTAAAAGTAACACAGTTGAAGCTGCCAAATGCAGGAAGCACAGCTGGCAAAAGAAAAAATTGCCGAAGTGTGAATACGTGAATTAACAGATTTAATTTTACGGAACACTCAAAAGTTAGATGTAATCGTCTAGATGGGGCAGTGATGTATAAAACTGGCTTTCAAAATAGAATGGATGAATAGTTTACACTTCATTATGCCCTTTAGTAAAGATGTGGCATGTGTGACTATTTCAGCCTTCTTTCAGCTGCGTGTCCTCGACTCCGGCGGTGTGAAACGGACTTGCATGCAAGTAAAAAAATAAATATGAAAACATAATTCAAAGCGATGAGCACGCACAGCATACAGCCAGCTGTCCTTTCTGCACTTGGCAGTTTAAACGGTGTTGCTTTTGCCTGGATTATGACTTTAACTTCTTTGTATTATCAATCTGCGTACCAAGCTTTGATTTGTCAGTAGGCGATGCTTTTATACAAGTTGATTTCTTAACTCGAACATAACCTGCTCTGGAGCAGCATTAAACCTGCAGTAGGCAGAATATTTTTGGCATCATTGGGAAAACATTCCATAATAACCTTTCAGCATATTGTAATTCAAGTGTTCTGAGAGATAACTAGACTTCTGCACCTCCTCATGGCTCTGTTTTCAGGCTTTAGAAAATGTAGCCTGTGATGGTAGACTTTGGCCAATCACAGGTCATTTCAGAGAGACAGCGTTCCGATTGGCTGTTCATTCAAAGGAGGCAGCTGTCAGTCACTCACAAACTCGGATCAAACGGTCAAACTAGGCAGCGCTGATCAAATATGAATTAATATTCTGTTACTGTAATGCCTATTACTCGCATAAAATGTTTTCAGAAACATCTTGTAGTGTACGGTTTAGCTGTAAAATTAGAAAGTTTGCGCTCGGTATATCCTCAACTGATCTCAATATTGCCGGGTCACAAACTATTTCATTTTACAGCTAAACAGTACACTACAAGATGTTTCTGAAAACATTTGAGGTGAGAAATAGGCATTACGGTAACAGAATATTGATTCATATTTGATCAGCGCTGCCTAGTTTGACCGTTTGATCAGAGTTTGCGAGTGATGGACAGCAGCTCAGAGATGGCAGGCTCCAGCTAACCTCTGATTGGTTGTTTTCCTCCGGTCTGTGAAATCTTGCAGATTCCGTTAGGAGCACCGGAGAACACAGAGGCACATGATTTTTTTCCAGATTAACTGTCTCATGCACTACTGTCAGGATATAGTGACCGTTTTATAAAGTAACTTTTTTAATCATATTTCCTTCAATTCTACCGACTTCATCTTTACGTGTTTAGCATAAGTTACCATGGTGATTTACCCCGGTAAGAAGTGAACCACCACGTTAGGACTGAAAACCCAGGGTTAAAACCTGAAGTTACCTCACTAACCCCAAATCCTGCTTCGTAGTACAGGCCACAGGTCTTTGTAACGGAGCGAGACCGGCCTCCTTTTGAAGAGACAGGTGGAGTGTTTCCGCATACATATGTGGGAGGACGGCCATCGGTCTGTGAAGGGCCATCCAGCATCTTCAAAAACCCACCAGACTAATCCGTCATGGGATAACTGACTAATGATCACACCTCAAAAAGCAATTGCACCCTGCTACCGACACAGATGCTCTTTCCCGAGGTGATCTATGGAATTTTTTTTCCCCTATATGAATACAATCAACACAATACCTGTACAGCTTTTGGAGAGCCTTCGGACTAATCAGCTCTGACAAGTGGAACAAAACAATTTAATACAGGGCTGATTTCACATCTGAGCGGCTCGTCATTTACATAAGCTTTTCACAGTCTGCTCACTGAGCTGCGACAGGCATGTGGTGCACCCGGAGAGACCGGAAGGCTGCTCCGAATATTCTATCTGCCCCCACCCCCCACCTCTCTCTATCTGACCTCGCCAAGGAGAAGGCTACACATGCGCCGGTACATGCAAAGACTCATTAGGATACACATGTGTGCAGATCTTAGCCCACAGTCGCCCTGTTTCCATCACACACATACGCAAGCGTGCACACACACACTTTTAGTGTCCTGTGGTTAGCAGAGAGAGGAGGCAGTGGCGCGTCTCAGTGCTGACTTAATGTCTTTTAACAGTTTGGCTCCAGGACCAGGGGTTGGTCAGAGCTGAGCGAAAGCCAAAACTGGGCCTGATCATCTGTGACGGCAAGAAAAACCCGAGGCAAAGTGTGTGTGTGTGTGTGTGTGTGTGTGTGTCCTATCTCTCTCTCCCCCTCTCTCCTCTCATTTTCTCTGTTTCACTCTCTCTGGATCTGCATGCATGTGCACGAAGTGTGTGCAGATGTGCGTCGAGACGCTTCGCTGGTGAAAAGCTACGGGGGACAGAAACACCAACGGACTGAATTACCCTGGATAAAGCCATTGACAGACGCATTAAAGTGACAATAGAATATTTACAGCACACAGAGCTGATTCACTCTGCCGCCTAATATGCAGCACATCAATATCCCGGAGAACGCTCGTAGCACACTGCAGTGCATCGCGGTGGAAATTAGCCTGGCGTAGAGTCTCGCAGACACTCATTGGCACACACGCACACATGCACACTACTAACTGGTGCTGACTTGAAGGCAAACGGGGAGGGAGCGGGAGCAGAGCAGAGTGGGGGAAATAACTGCTGCTCTGCTTGAATAAGTTCCTCTCAGCACTGAGGAGAATAGATTGCTGTGTCCCCGTGCGGAGGTCTACCTCTCAGGTGGCCTACAGGACACCAAGTCACCTTGTCGTTTCCTGTCAGACGCCTTGGAACAGCTGTACCTTAACAGTGTTTATGCTGGTGGGGATTGGTGGCATAATTACCTATGGCTCTGTATGTGTGTGTGCGCTCATGCGTGTTTGGAAATGATTTGAAGTTCATAGCCCAAAAGGCCTCGGGTTCTCCCATTCCTCCAGAAAAATCTGCATCAGATCACACAAACATGTCATTCAGTTTGCTGACTTTTCCTCGCCGACCGCTAACCGCTGGTCCGTTCCCCCGTATTCACAGCCAGTTAGATCATGCTCACATACGTGACAGAACCCCTCTCCTGTCTCGGTTTCACACTCCAGAGCTGCCCAAATAGCCAACATATGTTCGGAAAATGAATGTGCCGCGTTGAGGTCAAACAGCTACGCAGTGCACAGCTCTGGGCTCATTTAGTTAAGTACGGACCACCACGTACTTAGCCTGATTATGACACTCTCATCTCCGCTGTTGCTCTATGCTGCTTTTTAAATATTTTATATCATTCATAATTCACCAGCTCGGGAAAATTAAGAGCACTTTCAATGGTTGTAATTTGAGAGAAGAAAGGACTTGGTGGTGTGCTGCACGGTGACAGTGATGTATTTAAAGCAGCACTGATTGGAAATGTACAAATTGCTGTGTTACATGCATTAGGGGAGAAACAGAGACTGATATATTGCAAGTTGGCATACAGAAGGGAGCACTGAAGTGTTGAAATACATCGAACTATTATCCAGGAGTGTGGCCTCCATTAAATTAGCCAGTTTCTGCAGTGTTTGGCATTAAACATACTGTATAAGAAGATCTAGGGGAAGTTTCTGCAGTCTTCCTGCAGTGGTACATTACTGGTATGTGTTAAACATTTACATCCTATACAAAATCTCCTTATACAAGCTAAATGTTTGCATAATCTACAGAAATGCTGGCATCAAACAAAACAATTTGCAATGGGGCATAAAAAAAGGACTTAGTAAGGCTTCTTGAAACTACTTGCAATATTGCACAAAGACTGACCCGCAATGCCACAAGAACAAAGACTGTCCAACTCAGTTTCTGACTTTTCTCTGGCTCTTATCTTTGGTATGGCACCATGACATTGGCAGTTAATCCTCAGAGATGACAGGGTGCTGTTCTGTTGGATTTTCCATTTGTTGAACAAAAAGTCAGAAAACTACGGCATTGGTCATTTGTTAAAATGCCAAAAAAAAAGAACTATGTGTACAATTTCGGACAGGCGACCTCTTGCATTCGAATAATGACCGTTCTCTCCGAAAAGCAATGGTGAAAACAGCACGACACCGCAAAATCTAATTTGTCTTGAAGGACGCCATTTCCTGTCTCCTACCAGCAGGCAATGCTGGGATGTGGTTGAATAGCCACAAA
Source organism: Sebastes fasciatus (assembly GCF_043250625.1). Taxonomy (NCBI): domain Eukaryota; kingdom Metazoa; phylum Chordata; class Actinopteri; order Perciformes; family Sebastidae; genus Sebastes; species Sebastes fasciatus. The sequence goes on along the minus strand of NC_133804.1, from coordinate 10,506,604 downwards.
AATTGTTTTATGTCTTTTCCTAACCACTTTTCATTGACCTCGATGAAAGAGAGAGAATCCGACGGTGGACCAATGTTGCCGTTTTTTTTAAGCAACTTTGGTTATAACACATATGAAATGAGTAGGCTACAGTGACAAACTCAATACTTTACAATTTAATTAAGGATTCCTGTACAAAACAGAATCGCACCTGCCAAGAAGGATGTTTTCAATAGCGTGCAATTAAACAGCGACGGTGGATGTTATTGACGGCCAAATGGTGCGTCACAAGAGACAGTTCAGAAAGGAGAGGACGCACGGAGAGCCACTTTCCTGCATCTGCGTCACATGGGTTTCGCCACTGCACTGCTATTAGTCTATTAACTCCCATGGGAGAAATGATCATGAACACAGACTATGACTGATTCTTTTGACTGTGCAGTCACCAAAGTAAATATTGGACCCATTTTTCACAAGCCACATATCATTCTGACACTGAAATGGCATTTTTTCAGACAGACAAATCCAGAGGAAATTAAATTTGTTCGGGACCTTTCTCTGTCTCAGCAACACACTCGAGAGAGATCGCGAGATCTGGCAACTAACGTTCACGAAACACCCTAGCTAACAAATTTTCGTAATGCTAAATATGGCTCTTTAGCTCTGTACATATCTAATGTTGGCAAAATAAAATATAAATACATTTTGCAAATATAACCCAATCTGTTTTCAGAATACGCCATGACCACGCCTACTAAGGAGACAGGACGTTTATACCATTTCAGACCACTGGCACAGCTTGTAATGCGTCATCTTTGTTATAGAGCATCTTTGGCGTCGCTTTAAATGTTGCTGCCGCAACATCTCCTTTCCATTTGTAAATGATGGTCCAGTGTATCCTATGCTAAAGGAGATAAGAAAGTAAAACACTGGAGCACCTTTCCTTAGCATTTAGAGGATTCAAACAGCTCTTATCATGGCTGCCACTTCCGGGTCATTTCACTCAGTTAGGAACCTTTTTAAGCAAAAAAGACTAATCGGCCGCAGCCCTAGTGTCTTTCAACAATGGACACAATCTCGAAAACCCAATCGTTTTTGTGCCTAAACCTAACTAATCACATGTTGATGTCGGCACTAGATTAGAAAACACTCATCAAGACCTGTTTTATCATTTAGGTTGTAGGACTTGTTGAAAAGTCAATACCACACAAACATCTGCACAATCCACACCAACAATACTGAATGTAAAAAACTACAAAAACTCACTTTATTACCTATATTATATATACATATGTATGTATATACTTACATGCATAACAATACATAACTGTATAAAGTACTTGAGGCAGTGTTTTTAATATTGTTATGTTGGTTCACTGTACGTTCTTAGTGGTCAAACATACCAAACATAAAACACTCTTTTCCATTTCATTTTTCAAAAGACATATTACATTACATATTCCTGCATGAGCCTGCCTAAAGAGTATAATTTATGTGGGTACATATCTGAGAAAAAATAACTATGGATTACATGGACTAAATGAGGCAAAGCCATCTAGTTTTCTCTTACAGTAACAGATGTTTGGGATATCAGGGTGACAACCATGCAAGAAACTTTTTCAGACTTGTTTCTTGACAGCTCGAGCTGAATAATATATTGAATATCTTACTAAGACAAATTAAGACCAGTTGTGTTATGTTAATAATTCGCTGCAAAATGGTGCTTGACAAGATTATTCATCTTGGGTAAAAAAAAATCAAAGATTTAATCATCCGAGAATACTCTAACTTTCTTGAGTTTCCATTTTTGGAAAGTTTAGATTTAGATTCATATCATCCTGAGGTTTGAAGTTTGTTCCCACAAATTGGAAGGTGGGTAAAGTTAGTTTTGGTTGGTTTACTCTCACTGCCTGAAGAATAATACCAATCCCAATGTGAGATGTTTCATTTTCTCCTCAAAGTCAAGTCGGAGCAGAAGCAGAAGCAGAACCAGAGCAGCCGTCCAGAGGTGTGGATATTAATAGAGGTGGAAGTAACAAATTACATTTACTCTCGTAACTGTAACACAGTCATTTTTTGTGTACTGCGGTAATCGAAAAAGTATTGCACTTTACATTGTACCTTATGTACCTCAGCATAGGTTAAAAAATTGTTGCATCTATCTTAATTAATTACTGATTTAATGCACCATTGAGAACCAGAGAGCACGATAAGTGACACTCCCACGATGTTCGTGCAGCTACAGTAGGGGCACGCTGGGTCTGGCTAACATGCTAAATGCTAACATGCTCGTGGTGGATCGGTGACTTCTGTGTTCACTGAGGTGTGTGAGGACGTTCTGCTGTTTGAGACTGTTAATCTCTGAAGTGGCTGTAGGGCCTCATTCAACTCAAAAAGGTTTGAATTTGAGGAGCACGGTGGGACCAGAGAGGCCAAGTTGACTGGTTATACTGGGACTGAGAGGTCGAGTGGACTGGTTATATTATGCTTTGAGAATGAACGAATAGAGAAGTTGAACCTGGTGCAGATTGTGGAGGACTTTGCGGTGCCAAAGACTTGCAGGGTGCCGTTCAGATAGGTCAGTTCAACCTCACACTGCTGAACCCTCCAGATGAGAACGCCAACAACATGTGCACGCCTCGCGGTGTGTGTAAACTAAACTGCAGTCTCTCCTTTGCTGTAATGTGTTAGTGGCTGCTGCCACTGTGGAGTTTATATTGTTTATACTGTCCATGTTGTCTGCCTTGGTGATATTTTATTCTACTAAAATAATTCAGGTCCATAGCTTGTTTTATTTATTGTCGATCATTTTTATTTAATAGTCTGAGTTTTGTCTCTTTTCTGGTTAATTCTTGTGAGGCTACACTGAGGAAGGCAGTTGTATATTTATTAGGGCTGTCAAAGTTAACGCGATAATAACACTAAACCTACGCACATTCTTTTTTTATGGCACTAATTTCTTTAACGCATTAACACAATCGATCTTCCGGAGGTTGTAGCGGGCTCAGTTTTAAAGCTATAGTGAAGATACCGGTATCATATGAAATTAGAAAACCTATTGATACCAACCATGCCATGCTCATTGCGAAGGAGGCTAAGTAACACTTTAAACCTGTGCTAGGGCTACCTGGGCGAGGAAAAACTGGGATGGCCATTTTGAAAGGGGTCCTTTGACCTCTGACCTCAAGATATGTAAATGAAAATGGGTTCTATGGGTACCCACGAGTCTCCGCTTTACAGACATGCCCACTTTATGATAATCACATGCAGTTTTGGGCAAGTCATAGTCAAGTCAGCACACTGACACTGACAGCTGTTGAGTTTGCCATGCTAAATGCAGTACCTGTGAGGGTTTCTGGACAATATTTGTCATTGTTTTGTGTTGTTAATTGATTTCCAATAATAAATATATACATACAATTGCATAACCCAAGCATATTTGCCCACTCCCATGTAGATAAGAGTATTAAATACTTGACAAATCTGTCTTTAAGGTACATTTTGAACAGATAAAAAATGTGAGATTCATATGCGATTAATTGCGATTCAATCAGGGACAATCATGCTATTAATCGCGATTAAATATTTTAATCGATTGACAGCCCTAATATTTATAATCGATAATCAGTTGTATTCACAGACTGCAGAGTGCCTGTCTGTTGGTTTGGACAGAAGAAGTCTTGTTGCTGATGTTGTTCCACTTGTGTATAAGTTGACATTTAATGCTATTTTGCAGCCTAAAGATGTTCTTTAATTTAACAGTAGTATCATATCACCTCCCCTGCCCCCCCTTTTAAAATGTAACGCAGTAACGTTTACTCAGAGTAGATTTCAACTGACCTACTTTTTACTTTTACTTTAGTAAACATATTTGAGATCAATTTCTTTAAAGTAACAGTACCTTAGCTTGACAATAAATTATTCTAATACTCTTTGCACCTCTGGATATTGACCAACAACAGACGACAGATGAAAGAGTCCAGCCTGTCTGCTGTCCTTCATTAGGACTTGTCCGGGATGCAGCTGGATGTACTTACCTTTAATAGTGCTGATAATTAGCCCTGCCATTCTACATTCACCCGACGTAAACACACCGCCACTCACACACACACACACACACACACACTCACAAACCCACACACACACACTACAGAGTTTATTACTTGGAAGGGAATCATTATCGGGTATAATTTGAAAGCAATTTTGAGGCTCACCTATTACCTCTGTTTTGGTTCCTCCTGGTCATTAGCAGAGCTGTCAGGAAGATTGAATATTACACATTTAGAGGGGGGTCCCTGACTCCAGGTGTCAGGAGAGGTTAGGTAGAGCAAACGCAATGACAGACCATCACACAGAAAGCCACGGCCTGTCCCCTGACCTGCGCCTACATTTGCGTTTCTTGTTGAAAAATGAGTTTGGTTAGTAATTTTGTGTATTTATCACCGAGAGGTGATGACTCTGGCTGAGATAATTCTGGGCTGCGATTGGCTAAAGCCGGTTGTGCGCGAGATACAGGAAGGAAGTTAAACACGTCTCGCCAGTTTTTTCTTTCTTTTTTATAATGCGAAAGATTAATCACTGTTTCAGGAGATGCGCTGGAGAGGCTGTGGAATATCAATAAAGGGCCCAATTATGAATGTGAGGTGTGGCTATTGTCTGTGGAAGCCTTCCTCTTTGCCGGATTAATTATCAGGCCGCCTTTTACCTGCTGATTTTATTAAACCTTTTCATGTCTCAACTTCCATCTATTCTTTGGGCATTAATATGCAGATCAAAAAGGAGACAGATTTTCTCTGGCAAACAGCGAGGTCATGCTTCAAATTAGCATATTACTAATCTACATAAAATTGCTCCAAAGACATAGTCTTGTTAGAGTCGCAGCTCTGGGTGCAGTTCCACGTCGACGAAACCGTGACAAGGTTGAGTGGGCTTGTTATTCTAGATGTAACGCTATTAACTTTACACGGGTACATTCCATGGTATGTGCTTGCATATATTTTGTCGAAATGACGCTGCTGTTCATGGTCTGCGAGTTACAGCTCTTTGTATTGGATATCAGTCCATTTAAAACTTCACTCACTCAACTGTTTCGGCTCAAAGTATTAAAGAGTGAAATTGAGAGAGGTGTCTTTGCCAGTGTCTGAGGGCTTATTGAGAGACAGTATTGGAACGGGCGAGTCTAAACCTATGAATAATCTGCCTGAGTGTTGTTGATATTTACAAACTCAATGCAAATGTCATCGTCTCCATAGATCATCTTTTTCCCCCTCGTGCCTGGTGCTTGGGTCTGTTTTGTATTCTCTCAGCACTTTAAGGTAAAGCCGGAGAAAATTAAATCATGAAATCATTACTGGGAAAGGTCAGAACATAAATATTTAATAATCTGATATTTTCCATGTAAGATTGAGTTTATGCATGGTGACGTCGGGGCTGTGAGAGTACAGAAATATCAGGCTACTGTGTCTTTATCTGGGCTAAGCGAGTTCTCACTTAAATGGCAGGAAAGTCGTGGCATATTTTTTTTGCTGAATGTCCAAACTCTGGTCTGAGTTTGGACAATGACGGATTAAAAATGGAACCGCTGCACTTCTTTGTAGTCTCTGCTCCAGCTGTCTTGCATAAGTTAATCCTTTTTTACCACTTCAGGCAGATCAATAAGGTCCTATACCTGCTGGTCCGACTAATAAAACGGTCGGGTAACCCAAGTCTCCGCAGCGTGTCCTGGGGTGCTGAGGCCCACAAGTCTGTGCACTCCGGCTCCCCACACCCTTCCCTTTCTTAATGATCAGGATTAGAGAGGCTGGGGCCTCTACTGTAGGAGGAAGCAGCTGCTTCCATGCTCATTATAACCTCACAACTCCATAGAGTGGTAACAGCTGGAACACACGTTTCAGAAGGGAGAGAGAGGTGGGATACACCGAAGATCTCATGTGGCAATAGGCATTCCGCGTCGAGCGGCGAGCTGCAGCGCCGTGGCATCGCATGACAAGCGGATGACAAGGGGAACAGGAGCGGAGCTGACTGATGCATTAGTGGAATCATTTGTTTAGATGTTACGCAATTTGGTGCTATCAACTCGTGTCTGCCTGATCGAAAATTCTGCTCAACTTTCCATTACTTTCATGCCGTCTCGTAATCGCCCAAACTTCTGTGTGTAGATGGAGAGATGGATCTGTGGCGGCGTAATAACGTGGTGTCGCTTAATAGAGCGCTTTAATCAAGGAGCTGCGGTGCAGTTAAATGACAACTGTTATCTCCAGCAGACTATATCTGCTTGCTGATGACGATAACAAGACGAGGTGGGCTAATGAAAGGGATGGTGGAGTACGCTGATAAGGCTGCCCAGCCGCAGTCCAGACTCAAATAATACTTTAATGACTTGATCGTCCTTTGCATTCATAATGGGACGGCGCTTGTCTGCGGCGGGTTGATAAAACGGTTACACTGTGCAACAGTGACAGGCCATATGCCAAACATAAAATCAAACGGCCGTATCTGCACCGAAACACAGACGTGTGAACACGGGCGACAGAGGCAGACGTCAGCCTGACACGGAGACACTTAGCCATAACGTTTATAAATTGAATGGCCTGAGCTGCCTCACTCGACATCTCCTAAATACCTGAAGAAATTGAGTTTGCTCCCATTTAAGTTCTCTGAGAGCATCCATTTTCTTTCTCCCTGCCGTCGGCATCACAACCCCCTCCGCCTCCTCCTCCCCACCTCCACCCTTGCTGGTTGGCAAGGCCAAGGCTAGGGCTGTGACGAGACGGACTCCGCAAATTACCCGACGCCTCTCCTTTTCTGTAATTCTCCACTAATTGTCTGGAAGGCTCCGCATTCAGGTGTGGAATAATACTGACCCGGGTGGCGTATTGAAATTCCACCGCTTTGCTCTCCGGGGTCACATTCACAATATCCGGCTCCGCAGAGTCGCTGCGAGTCTCGAGTTTAGCCTTCTGCATGAGGTAATGAAGAGCCCGCACGCATTCACAAGAATTCCTCCCTCCACCGCGTGATGAGGCGGTGGCACCTTTGGGCCTATTATCGCAACACCGCCATGACAGGTACAGACACTTCGCACCCCGAAGACCCTGAACTTTCATTACGGAGCACCTCCGAGGAGGTGCAGGAATCATAACAAGGACTTTTATGTTCCGACATCCATCCTATCGCATCATGCCTGGGATAGAGCTCCAATAATAGCAAAGAGAGGAGAAAAGAAGGGGGTAAAACAAATGAAACTCAAGCACAAAAAGAGATGATAGTGGAAAATAAGCAAGACAATAAGGAAGGCGGTGAAAAAGAAAAGATTTAGCATGATAAAGTAGTGCATAACAAAAGCTCCACAGAAGGCCTAAGCAAGCCTCCTTTCCATTGTAACCCCACTATTGAATGTATGGGCGCCATGTGGGTGTGCATACATCCTGTACCACAAACTCCCCCATGATGACTAATGAAGTTGACACAGGGCTTTCAACTATTCATGATTTAAGGCCTGAATTATTTGCTGGGTTGTCGTAAGCAGGCAAACTGTGTTTCCAGCGATCAGCCCCTGACAAAAAAAAAAAAAAAGCTGTCCCCCTCTGTGGGAATCCTCTGACTAGGCGTGCCTTTGATTTCAGAAACACTGTCTCTGTTTCCTACATCAGCTCCTCAGCAGTTTACAGCAACTCCTTTGGGGTGGATGCTCCGTGCAGCTGTGGGCATGTGAGAGAGAGAGATGTAGAGACAGAGGAACAGAGAAGGAGGAGGCTAAGCTAAAGCTCATTATGCGTCTTGCTTACAGGCATTGTGTGGATATTCTATTAGCCATATCTAAAGTGTAATTGTACCGTTGGGGTGGGGGGGACAGTGTTGTCGGGGTGCCAAGCTTTCTCTCAGCGACTAGCGAAGTGTGGTAATCTCACACACCATCTCATTACAGTTTAAACCCCCAGCAGCTGCTCGCATTAGACTTTTATTACACGCTGCCGCTCACAGCTGTGCTGGCATAGGCCCGGACAGGATGGTGAGAGACGGGAACAAAGACAGACAGACACAGGGATTCCAGCACAACATTTGGCTCCCATCAAAAAAGTGGAAATATCGAAGCAGAGGGATGTAATGACCCTAACAGCCTCTCAGTGTGATAACTCGGCGGCCCCCTTCCATACCCCAGAACCTAAACCGAGGCCAAGGACAGTCGCACAGATGGACCGAGTCAAACCCAGTCAGATCGGGATTCAATCAAAACTGCCAGAGCCGTGGTCATGCAAAAGCTTCACGCAGGGACAGCTTTCAGAAGCATTTGTCTCGTTCCGAAAGCAGTATGGGGCGCTGGTGCTCTGTTATCTCAACAGACACATCTGTTTTAAGCCACTGTAAATGTGTGTGTGTGTGTGTGTGTGTGTGTCTATGCATGATGTATACAGGCAATAAGCATAACAACTTAAACAACTGCACAACATATACAATATATTTTATCATGTCTTTTATGCAGTCTGTTAGCAGTACTGAGGTCAAGAGTCAAAGGTATCCACCTCACCCTCAAGAAAAGTTTGACACCAAAAATAATATTTACCGGTATGTTGAATTATTCTTTATATTTTTTGTGTTTTTTACTTATTTAGTCAACTGTCCAATTATATTATCTGTAAATTTGTTTCCAAAACACCTAGACCAGGGCTGCCCAGAGTGGTGCCCGCAGGCCAAAGTTGACCCGCCACAAGGTTCGATATGGCCTGCCAGATGTTTCTAGTGATTTAAAAAAAAAAAAAAGTTTTATTATTAAAAGCCGGCAATCCCGACCAACTTTACTGTCTTTCGGAGGCTGCAGCAGACTGTCATAGAGCTACTGGCATCATATGAAACTAGAAAACCTAAACAATCCATGGGTACCAACCAACCAACAAATAACACTCCAAACTTGCACTAAATTTTGGTGAGGAAAAACTGGCACGGCCATTTTCACAGGGGTCCCTTGACCTCTGACCTCAAGATATGTGAAAGGAAATGGGTTCTGTGGGTACCCATGAGGCTCCACTTTACAGCAATGCCCACTTTATGATAATCACATGCAGTTTTGAGCAAAAACATGCAGTGCTTGGAATGCAGTAAAAATGTGTTATTTTTGCCTATTCTGAAATGGTGTATTTTAATATTTCTGCATACTGGGGACTCTAAACAGTCTTGGAATTGCATAATTTGGGTATGACTGGAAATGAGCCCAATAGTATTCAGCAGGTGGTTTTTAAGGGGTTAACTTTGTAAAAGCTAAAAGAATATTCAATTAGTGGACTCATCCTAGTACCATTTCGCATCTTACTAAAACAATACAATAGGTGTTTGCTCTTGGCCCATGGCCCATCATTAAGTTCCAGTTTTGGCCCTCCAAGGGAACAAGTTTGGGCACCCCTGACTTAAATGCGTTCAAAACCCTTTGCCACACTGCCAGGGATATAGTAGAGGAATAGTGGTTCCTTAAAAAATAAAATGTCTAAGAGTTTGTTTTTTATTTTTATATTGAATCTTCCACCAGGATGCTAAAACCTGCAGAGGAAATATCACCTCACTGTCCTCAGTGAAGGCAGCTACCGCCCTGCTTAGAAGGATTTTATTGGAAGGTTTTTATAGGTATAATGCAACAAAACTTTAATGGAAAAAACTGACACCAAAATTGTTTTTAAACAAGACAATTTATTTTAGGTATGGGAAGAGATAGTTGACCCCTCTTGGTATTTCTTAGAAAGATGCTGTTTTTTCAGTATTGACAGAGCCAAAACAAATTGAAGTTTACCTTTTAAGAAAATGATATTCCCTGATAAAAAGCAGGATACCAAGACAACATTTAGTCTGGATTATTCAGGGCAGCATTGAATGTTAGATATCCTGGAAAGGATTGTTTACCCCCTGTGTATATACACAGCATTCAAGAGGAACAAAATAACATGAACACAATATAGTATAATTCAATCCAATACAACAGCCCGGACATTGAAAGGACAAAAACATACAGTACATCTGAATTAAGGGGAGACACTTCAGGTGAATAGGGTAAAAATAAAACTAATAGATACCACCATGATACTTCCCCAGTTGACTTCTTGCATTAAGGAAGTACTTTTTTGTATTACAAGATTTCTGACATTTTATGTTTAAATATGCAAATGATGCATTAACTTATTAAATATGTGCTCATTTGCATACATGTCCAGAATAGAAATCTGAGCATTGGATAAAGCCAGGTTCAAAATTCTTGTTTAATTTTTTTGACATATTAGGGTCAAAAGTTTTTACACAGGGAATTTTGGATATTTATCACTCCATAAATCAGAAAATACTGTCAAAAGCCATAAAAAACATATTTTTGGCCATGTTTTTAGGAATAAAATATTCTATAAATCAGCCTATGAATGATATATGAACAAACCCCGCTGTAAAAACCTTCAGAATATAGATAGGAATGAAACTGGAAAGTTTGGTATGTAAGCACTGCTGAAGTGAAGATTTCTGGCTCAGAGTCTGAGAGAAAATGGCCTTTAAAGATATGTATTGTCAAATTCCATACATTTTGAAGACACTGCAAGTGAATATGGTAAATATTATAACTAAAAGATATAACCATGAAACTCCCCCAGTTGATTACTTACATTAAGACAATTATTTTTTGTATTACAAGTTTTCTGTAATTGTATTGCATTAAATGAGGCATTATCTAATGCTAACTTTTGGTGAATTTAGGAGAAATGTACTGACGCGAATAGACAAAGTAGTAAAATAAACACCTGAATGTGTATTTTGGATGTTTTCTTTCCACTAGGGCTGCCAATCGATTAAAATATTTAATCGCATGATTGTCCATATTTAATTGCGATTAATCACAAATGAATCACACATTTTAATCTGTTCAAAATGTACCTTAAAGGGAGATTTGTCAAGTATTTGATACTCTTATCAACATGGGAGTGGGCAAATATGCTGCTTTATACAAATGTATTGTATGTACAATATACCTCACAGGTACTGCATTTATCAGAAAAAATATGCACGAATCATAACAGGGCAAACTGCAGCCCAACAGGCAACAACAGCTGTCAGTGTGTCAGTGTGCTGACTTGACTATGACTTGCCCCAAACTGCATGTGTTTATCATAAAGTGGGCATGTCTGTAAAGGGGAGACTCGTGGGGACCCATAGAACCCATTTTCATTCACATATCTTGAGGTCAGAGGTCAAGGGACCCCTTTTGAGAATGGCCATGCCAGTTTTTCCTCGCCAAAATTTAGCGCAAGTTTGGAGCGTTATTTAACCTCCTAGCTAGTATGACATGGTTGGTACCAATGGATTTTAGGATTTTGACCGTAGGTTTTTATAGTTTCATATGATACCAGTATCTTCACTCTGGCTTTAAAACTGAGCCCGCTACAACCTAAAAATCGCAAGTTGTGTTAATGCGCTAAAGAAATGAGTGAATTTGTATTAACACGTTATTATCACGTTAACTTTGACAGCCTTAATTTTAACTAATGGATATCACAATGATACTTCCCTGGTTGATTACTTACATAAAAACAATTATTTTTTGTATTACAAGTTTTCTGAAATGTTATGTTTCAAAATGCAAATGAGGCATTATCTAATATTGACTTTAGGTGAAATTAGGAGGAATCTACAGACGCAAATAGACAAAGTGGCAAAATAAACACCTAAATGTGTATTTTGGATGTTTTCTTTTAATTAGTCTGAAAGAAGACATGTGAAGCAAAATAGCCCAAACTCTCAAAATTGACCAGTGCATGAATAAACAATGTTTTTGCCTCGGGTGTCTCCCCTTAACAACGTTTTGACAGTCAGTGCTGATCTATTTTTGCAGGGTGATTTTAATTAGACTAAGCTATATAGTACAGGTGGTCATATTATTGTGCCCATGGCCTGTTTTCATCTACGCATGCACATTCTCTCTGTGTGGCTGCACGCTGGTCTGTGCAGCATCACACTGTGTGTGCACACTCGTCTGCGTGTCTCACCTTGACTTCAGTGTGAATGTGCCGTACTTGCAGAGGACACTGGGACACAGAGCCCAGCTGGGGAGGGAGATGAAGCACAGCTGGGGATAATTAAACCCAGCACTGACTCTATGAAGGGGCCCGGGCTGCCAGGCCGGTCTGGTGTCCCCCAGACAGAGCAGCTTGGACGGGGGACTGACTACTACACCACAGTCTCCCTTCACTGTGTTCCCAGATCAGAGGGAAAAGGCACAAACCCTGACAGCGACTCAGCAGTGGAAATGTGTCTGGATGAAACCCCAAAAACACAGCTTGACTTTGTTGTTATTTCCCTAAAATGGACAATACTCATCCGCTCTTATCCCCTCTCGTCTGTGCAATGTAGCGATAGACAAACGTGGATTGGAGGCATCTGAGAAGATAATTGGCCGCAGCACCGGTAACACGGAGGTGAACTGTAACAGACCTGGCCAACTTTTATCAGCTCTAAATTTGCCTTGGCTCTGTATGAAGCTATGGGAGCCGGCCATATCACAGCCAGGGCTTGCCCGCATCAAGCTGGGGCTGTGGTTTGTCTAATTTGAGGAATGCTTTTTCCTGTTTCTCCTCCACAAGGCTGATTAATTTACAATGGCAGGGCTCTCTGTCTCAGCCGGCCGTGGTTATGTATCGTTGGAAATGAAACGGTTTACTTTGGATGTTGTGTTAGAAAAGTGAAACCCTCTCCAGATCGCCCCCAAATATCTTTTTAAAAACCTGTACAGGAAGCCAACTCAAACAGCTTTAGATTGAATGAATTGACCTGTCCTACGTTTTTAAAAATGCCTGTACTTGGTGCGATGATAAAACGGCACTTTCCAAGAACCATCAAACTCCGCGCCGTTGCCAAAGCCGCCGAGGTGAATGACCTAGCGCGTAAAAATTGCAGTGTGATTAATCAGGAAGAGGCTCAGGAGGAGCGTGTGCTTGCTGGCTGTGCCTGTGTGCTATCACCACTGTTTTCGCTTCCCACTGTGTGTTGGAATAAGTTAGAACGGAAACCATTTGATCACAAAGGCATCGAGTTGGCTCATTAATGATGCCGTTAATGGCGTCCTCCATCATTCTGGAATCTGTTGTTGCACAAGCAGTCAATACAGGCAGGCATTTCACTGCCTTTATTAAGTTACACTTTACTGGTCTGTAAAATTTGACTGCAGACGTTTTATTTGCCACTTCTTGATAGCTGTGCTTGAAATATGGGCGGTGTGGGGCATGCGGGCGCATCTGTCTCACTCTCCGACGTGAGCTTATCTTGCATTCGCGAGGTTGTAAATAAAGCTCGCCTCCCGTCCACTCCATCGCAACCTTCACCTGTGTGTGCAACTTTGTCGCCTCCGCCCTAAAAAGGATCGAACAAGGCCAATGGGAGATCATTAGCCGTGGTTAGGTCAGTTATTCTTCTGATCAGAGCCTTGACGCTTAGTCTGTAAATGTGTGCAATATGTCTTCATTACAGAAATCTTTATAATGTATTCCTCAGTAGTGGAGAGAGCCCGGTCGAGCACCAGTTGTAAGTGAACAGCTACAGGATTTTTGATTAAATCCCAAGGTGCAGACTTAGATGAAATGAGCTTCATTGGCAGTGATATTACCACTTATTGCCTGAGCTTCCACAAGGAATGGAAAAGCAAAGCCTCCTTTTTTCCATCGCTGTCGATTTCCATGCCTGTCAGTTTGCTGTAAACAACACACACATAAAGACTCTCAGACACGTGCGCACGCCACGCTCAGTCAGACACGAGTTGCAAAATAGACTCCGGATGCATTATCAAGCGGATTAGGAGCATAACTGATAAACCCTGTAAGCAGAGCAGCTTGCAAACAACTCATCTGTTTGTTCATATTGGACCTTCGTATTTGCTCCGGTCTCCGTAAACCAACCGAGAGCGAGAATGACACTCATTTCATATCAGGTAACTATAGAGATTAGCAAACATACACCCCTTCCGCTTTGGTTGCCATCGCGTCGCGCTGATAACGGCGCCCCCCCCTTGCCTGAACAAACAGTTCAATTTCAGTGCATCTTCACGTCTGTGCGGGGAGGATCATTAAACCGGGGCCTAATAAACGCGGCTAACCATGATGGATGGCTGAACAACTTCATAGTCCTCTTCCCTGCCTCGTTGGAGATAAGTTGTATCTGCGACGCTTCACGCAATGTGACGTCTCCTCCGGGTTCTTGCATGGGGGGAGGAGGAGAAGGGGGGACTCACTCCACCCCTCGAATCCATCAGGCTTTAGAGGGGGGCTCGGTACAGCTTGTTAGAGTAACACGTATGACCGTGTAGGAGCCCTAATGAGCGGGGAGCTAGCCGGGAGAACTGTGTCTGGACGACAGAGAACATAAATCTCCTGTCCTGCTCTGCGCCCCGGGGACTGCACAAACACCGGAATTGTGTGAATCCACAGAACGTGTGTGTGTGTGTGTGTGCAGTGTGAAAGGTGCGAGCGTGCATGCGAACACACACATAATGCAGATGACTATAGCGGTATCCTCCCGGGAGTCTCATCTACCATAGTTGAAAGAAGCAGGTTGTTTGAATTATGATCTAACAATAGTGTTCCACTCCCACTCTATAAATGAATCCAATACCGGCATATCTATCATTACCACAGGACTCGCACTCAGCTTGCTTCTTTTTTTTTATTTGGAACGAGTTTTGGGGAAATCAATCCAGGCCTACTATACTCTGCTTTTGCACAAACCACCCTGCAGGTAATGATAATTCCTCTCTTGTTTTCAGATTTCCCCGTACGTAAACTGCAGTCTGTGGCATTGATCGGGTTCAGTCGCTTCCTTCCTGCTTCCTGGGAGTCTGCTGTGCTTATCTCCTGTACATGGATGATATAGAGTAACATATACTTTTCCTTGAGACATGCTTTCCTTCACCTTGCAGCGCAACCGGCTGTGGTGTGAGGTGTGTAATGAAGGTTTGAGACTCCATTAAAGTATTGATTTGTGGATGAAGTTTACCCCCTTCTACTGTGGGATACGAGCTTGTACGCGGCTTTAAATAAAACTGCGTGTTCATGTCTGGCAGAGAGACAGCGAGAGAGTGAGAGAGAGAGAGGGGGGAGGTATGGACAGTGTGCATGCGTGTGTGTGTGCCACAGGAATGTGTGTGTGCGTGAGAGAGGGAGACAGTGTATGTGTGAGTTATATAGCCCCGGGGAGCTGCTATGGTCATATTTTAATAACTCACAGTATGTTGGATTATGTACTGTGGGCTTGTAATATCACACCGTCAGGGCAAAAGCCCTAACAGATTCTCCGTTAGCTGGGCCCTTAGCAGAAAAAAAACACACATCAGGGGACTCGCCAAAACATTGTTTTCAGTTCTGCAGCACTTGTGAAAATGTGAGCTCCCACATGATTCCAGTTCAAAGGTACGCCTTCGCCCGTTTTGTCTGCCTCAGCACGCAGCGTTCGCTCTCTCTCTCTCCCGGCCACAATGAACAGAGCTCCAGGTTTAATAGGCCTTAAGTAGCGCACCCCCTGTTTTGCTGCCTTTGAAGAGCAAACGCTCTCTCTCGCCTGCACACACACACACACACTCACTCGTATATATGTGCTCACACGTTGCTGTGCGAGCAATAAAAAACAGTGGAACAGTGGCTAGTTCTCTCTCTGACACATCAAAAGGAGAGCTAAGGGGAGTAATGTGTGGAATGATGTGTGTGTAGACCAAGGCCGGGATGCCATTCATGGTTGTAGCATTGTGGTTTTTACTGCCGGAGGAGGCTTTAAGGCCACGGCTGGCGAGTTCTATTTGCCTACAGGAGTGTTAACACACGGCCATTCTCAAGTCCTGTTTGTATATTAAAAAATATATTTTTTTGTTAACTGAACAAAGTACAGCGAGTATAACTATATGACAGTTATGTGCTTAAACCTGCAGTGGGCAGAATGTTTTTGGCAAAACCTTCATAATAACCTTTCAGCATATTGTAATTCAAGTGGTCTGAGACATAACTAGACTTCTGCACCTCCTCATGGCTCTTTTTTCAGGCTTTAAATAAATCTAGCCTGTGACGGAAGACTTTTGCCAATCACAGGTCATTTCAGAGAGAGAGCGTTCCGATTGGCTGTTCATTCAACGGAGGCAGCTGTTGATCACATGCAAACTCCGACCAAACTGTCAAACTAGGCAGCGCTGATCAAATATGAATTAATATTCTGTTACTGTAATGCCTAATTCTCTCCTCAAATGTTTTCAGAAACATCTTGTAGTGTACTGTTTAGCTGTAAAATTACAAAGTTTGCTCTGGCTGGTGGGGGGTGCTTGGTATTTCCTCAGCTGATCTCAACATCATGGCAGTCACAAACTTGTCTCATTTTACAGCTAAACATTACACTTCAAGATGTTTCTGAAAACATTTTACCAAAGAAATATGCATTACAGTATCAGAGTATTGATTCATAATTGATCAGCGCTGCCTAGTTTGACCGTTTGATCGGAGTTTGTGAGTGATTGACAGCTGCTCAGAGACGGCAAGGCTCCAGCTTGGCTCTGATTGGTTGTTTTCCTCCAGTCCGTGAAGTCTTGCAGATGCCATTAGGAGCACCGAAGGACAACGGAGGACACAGAGACTCATGTTTTTTTTTTCAGATTACCTGTCTCATGCACTACTGTCAGGATATAGTGACCGTTTTATAAAAATACCTTTTTTAAATAATATTTTCTCCAATTCTACCCACTGCAGCTTTAAGGCTGCGGCTGGCGAGTTCTATGGCCTACAGTAGTGTTAACACACGCCCAATCTCAAGGGCTGTTTATGTATTAAAAAAATAATGTATTTTTTGTTACCCGAACAAAGTACAGAGTAGTATAACTATATGACAGTCATGTGCTTGAGAGAGTAGCAGCAATATCACTCCATAAAGCAATAAAGACCATAAACAGCATCGAGGAAACATCCTGTTTTTCAGAGACAGAAAGTGAAACTGAACTGGCTGCACACACACACACAGCATGGGTGCATCTGTGTGGGTGTGTGCTTGCATGTAAGCACATATGCATGTTCACGTGTCTGACTGTGAGCTGTATCGTATAACCCAGGCACCGAAGGAGCATGGGGAAAGTTACAATTAGCCTGCCCGCCGAGAGCGTAGCCCCGTCCTATAAGGCATGTTTACGCTTTAGTCATGCGGTAATTACATATGTCGTCTTTTGTTTTCTATTCCCCATAAAGTAGGGAAACATAATGAGGGAAAAAGCAAGTTAGAAAGGAAAAAAAAAAAAGATACTACACGGTGCATTTTGTCTTCAAGCTCATTTAGGCCTCGGAGGACATCTATGGAGTTTGAAATGGGAGGAGAAGAGGGACTTTGCTTCTCCAGATGGGAAACTTCTGTTAAGCTGTAATGAGAACGCATAATGACGCAAACAAGCTTGATGGAGCTAGACATGGCAGCGCCTTCATTCAGGAATACGAAACCCCCCCCAAAAAATCTTGTTTTATTCCCTATGATATCCATTCCGAGCTAACTGCAAGAGAAATGTCTTCATTAAATGTTTAAGCGAACATGTTTCATTTCTTTTTAATTTTTCCGGGTTTTTTTCCCCCTCAGCCGTGCCCGACAGGGAGGGACGATGAAAAGGCAAGTACAAATGATAGAAAAACAAAGAATAGGAGTGACTGCTCCTAATGGGGCTGTTTTCAGCAGCTGCATTAACAAGCCTGTTTGATTTCCTTCTCCTAAGTGAAGTTGTCAGCCCGTGTGTCCAGCGCGCTATGTTTAGGACGTCTAAAAGAGTTGTGTTTTCTGGCACCGGCCCCATAATAAAATGCTAAAGGGGTGACCTTACGTGTCTTTCCCCCCTGTGTTGCTCTATACGGTCATTTTCAAAACAGACCATGAAATTCTCAGGTCAAGAATCCATCACTGGGGTTTTTTTTTTTTTTTTTTTTAACAATAACACGCATTTCCATACCGGCTCTGTGAGAACCAGGCCCCGGGGGAACGACGGAGAGCTGCCTCTAGTCGTTGTGAACTCCTTAAAACATCATAAAGCAACATATTACTTTCAATTGAATCGCTCGTGTGCTAAATAAGGTTAAAATACTTGCACCTCTCTGAGTGTGTCTCTTTTACATATGCAAATGTGAGAATACTGAATTGTCTGCTTTCATTTCCATAACGCGAATGCCGCTTTAGATTTGCTCGGTTGATTTCCAGCTATGCACGGAATCCATATTTGGCACTGTAAAAAAAGGCACAAAGATTAGTCAGGAATGCCAGATTACACACGCACACACTCATACTGTAGTGTAGACACATATATGCACAAAAACACACATAGACCAGTGTCTTGTGAAAGAGTCCTATGATTGTGAATTACTTCACCATGACTGTTTTGATGAAAACGTATTGCCTTGTCCTTGGAAATGTGGCACAGCAGTCGATATGGTTCTACAGACTCGGTAATACTCTCCGCTGTGAGGGCTACAGACTAAAGGCGCTCTTCGACTGATGAAACAATAGAAGGGATGGGAGGGGAAGTGGGGGGGGAATTCTTTTGCAGAGTCTGCATTATTGGATTTGGATTGTAACATGGTAGTATCAAGTTAGGAGGAGAAGAGCCTGTGAATATCGCGTTGGAATCACAATAGACAAGGGCCGATTGTTATTGCACCGCGCTTCCATTAATAATTCAATCATTTGACCCGTGACATGATTTCCCGTAAAACAATCTGATCTCTCCGAGGGCCGATGGAGATATTTGAAATCTATGGGTGTGTGTGTGTGGTATGTGTGTCTGTTTTGACCTTCCCAGTATGACACAGAACCGATGCCTGAGGCTACGACTACAAGTATAATATTTAGAGGAGAGGAGAGGCAAGATATCAGAAAGTGTGTGTGTGTGTGTGTGTGTGTGTGTGTGTGTGTGTGCGCCGCGGCTGAAGTGTGCTGCAGCGTTTCCCGAACTAAAGATGTGCCTGCCCCTAGGGTGCTCCAATAAGCACGCCACAGAAATGG
Source organism: Sebastes fasciatus (assembly GCF_043250625.1). Taxonomy (NCBI): domain Eukaryota; kingdom Metazoa; phylum Chordata; class Actinopteri; order Perciformes; family Sebastidae; genus Sebastes; species Sebastes fasciatus. Next base: position 10,487,614 of record NC_133804.1, on the reverse strand, counting down.
AAAGGGCCTTACTCAAACTATGCACTTAAAAATTGAGCAGCACTCTGGAAGTACAAGCAGAGAGAGTTGGGGCAATGTATGCAGAGTGGTGCATTAAATATAAAAAAAAATGTGAGAGTGTGGAAACAAAGTCTGTAGTATCATAATACATTGTTTTGAGGATCACTACTGACAGTAAATGTTGCTGTTCCAACTTTACCCGACTCACACGCAGACTTGGATGGATGGACGAAGGAATACACAGTATACGCACAAAATAACAGCGCGCTCACGTGCACGCGCAGGGGTAAAAAAAAAAAAAAAGCACGGGGGCCATCTATCAGGCTGCAGACGGGAGCCTTGGAAGGGGAAATCTGTCCTGTGATGGCTGTAAATGAGGGCTGTGGCGGCGCTGTCACATTGCGTTTGGCTGGCGACGCAGGAGCTACGAGGGGCGGAGGGGGCACGGACACTGTTTACAGATATAATGAACTTGGGAGATGGCTGGAGCATGGGCAGACACTGCGATTCTGTCACAGCTAGTGGTGTTCTACTGCTGCTGCAAAAAAAAAAAATTGAAAAAAGAAAGGGGAGGAAAGAGGGAGAAAGAGGAGAGGAAGTAAATTGAGTGCAGAGAAGAGAAGAGTGAGGAAGAAGAGGCAAAAGGCAATGAGCAAGAGAGAAAAACAGAAGGAGAATGAGAGAGGCCGCAAGAAAAACCCGGCGCTAATCGCTGTCGGATTGGCGAGGCAATACCGGTGTTATACCAGAAGAATATTTACTCTAATTAGAGCCAGCTAATGTGTCTCCAGGTATAAAGGCTGTCGGCACTTTCCTGAGAATAATTAGAAGCACAGAGCGTGTATTGTCCAGGAGAGCGGCGCAGAGCTCCCTTTGTACATCATTAACAGTTCACTGACAACAAAAGCGGAGTTAATAGAATGTAATGTGGTCTCCTCACCCGTCCGTTTGTTCAAATGGTCATTAGGGTAATGCCGAATAATTCCTTCCTTCTGTGCTTCAGAACCAAAAATGACTCCTCCTCCTCCCACCTCCCATGTGCCCACTTTTTTTCTTTTCTTCCTAAAGTCTTGCCTCCATTTCCCTCTCTTTTCCCCCCTCGACGGAGAATTTTTCTCCACATCATCGAGATGATAAACATGATTTCATGGCGCGATACAATCATCGGCCGTTTCGTAAAACACACGAAATCCTCTATAAAAGAATTAATTCTGCTTCGGAGAGAGACACAGCCAAAATGTATAGATTTACAATTCCACACTCGAGTTCCCCGCCATGTTTTTAATGCATCATAAACACTTGGTGTGTTTTTTGGTCTCTGTTCCAATAAAAACAGAGAGCGCGGGGGTGTAATATCTGGAGCTGGGGGAAATTAAAGCTGAAGTTCCTCTCCTCCTCAGTGCACTCCCAGCTCACACGCACACACACACACACACACACACGCGCGCGCGCACACACACACACACACACACACACACACACACACACACACACACACGGTTAATCAGCAGCCCAGAGAGAAATCTAAGACCACATCTACACCCAGTGGAGGGAACCTGATACAACCACATCTTACCCCCCCCCCACCCACATTCCCCTCTTTCTCTTAATCATCAACACACACACATGCTCCTCCATGCTGATAAATTAGACGCAAGGTTCAGTATGATTAACTGAAGTTAATGAAGACTGAAAGTGATCTCAAACAAGGTAACCGTAGAAGGGAAGTCTTTGAAAGCATGAAGAGTGCATTAGAAAAGCAGTGGACATTCTATTTTTTTTTTCCATTTCTGCTTCTGCTGCTATTTCCAAAAGTCCTTTCAGTGTGCGGTGACAAACATAACCCTTCTGACTGGTGGAAAAATAAATCATACTTTCAAGTGAAGACAAATGCCTTATCCGTTGGGAGTAGCCTCGGGCTATAGTCATAATGGCCTCTCTCTCTCTCTCTCTCTCTCTCTCTTTCTGCCTCCAACTCTCTCTCTCTCTCTCTTTCTTTTTGTCTCAAGGCGGGGAGTTTCCCTAAACTAGTTTTAAATGTCCACCCAAACCAGGCTTACGCAGCACAAAGCTATAGCTCAGGGCAGAACTGGAGCAAGGTGGATACTTCTGTTTTAAGACTTACTTTATGGTGAACCCGGAGGCAACAACTGCTGCTCAACTGCAATTTTGAGCAAACAAGCCAAAGCTCATCAGGCACATCAAATCATAATTATACTGGAGAGCCTTGGTAGCCAAATGGTTAAAGGGCAAACCTTATAACCGCTCTGGGTTCGATTCCAGCCTCAGAAGTTTATGGTCTCAATCGCTTGTTTCATGTCAAACCTCAATACAGCATGAAGTTCATTTAGTAAATTATGGTCCAATACAGAGTAAAATAGACCATAATGCAGGGTATGATTTAAGGCGTGGCTACCTTGTGATTGACAAGTCGCTACCACGGTGTTGTCCAGTCTGGCTGTTTTCCGGTCTGGCTGTTGTCCGTGTTTTCATCTTACAACTTTAACCCTTTCACAGCGTGTTTTCAGTTCATGAAAGTTAATTGTGACATTTTGGTCGCCTAAAAATGTCTTATTCATAGTTCGGTTGTACTTAGCTCCACCCTCTTGTGTTACCTCCAGGTTGCGGTTGGAAAGTCTTTTTTGCTTAGGAAAGTTCCTAACTGAGTGAAATGACCTAGAAGTATCTAAGCAGCAGCAGCCATGATAAGAGCTGTTCAAATCCTCTAAAGGCTAAGGAAAGGTGCTTCAATGCTTCCTTTCTCATCTCCTTTAGCATAGGATACACTGGACCATCCTTTAGCAAAGGAAAGGAGAATATGCCATCCCACAATTCCTTGCGGCTGCAACATTAAAAGCGACGCACCATTCGTCCATTCATGAAAACAAATGATATGCATATCTTGACATTATTTTCATACAGTCATATACTAATTGGGATTCATGGTGATAAATATGAGTGGTCAGTGACAACCATTTCATTTCACTTTATTTCTATTTATTGATTTCGAAAAAGTAACAAATAAGTAAAAAATAAAACAAGAATAATTAATAAAATGAACAGTAAACATGTCAATAGCAAACTTTTAATAAACAAATAATCAACATAAATTAATAATATGTCCTAAAAGGAGTCCTATACACTTCCTACCCCTTCTCCATAACTCAAACAATTAACTCAATATTTATCATATAAACTTTTGTGATTGATAGCCTATATTCCTTTTTGATTCCAGTTCCAACCTCGGTAAGGAGTAATATTTTTCACCGGTTGTCCACGTTAGGTCAGATAATCCTTTATTATATGTTGATGTAAAGCAGCAGAAGGACCTGCGGTATCTCTCTTTAACACACCGCGGGTGAAGCAGCCCGTCACTGAAGGAGCTATTTAAAAACGCATCAATGATGCACCTTTTAGTAATCCATCTTTGGAACATTGTTTAACCTCCGCCGCCTTTGCATCATAATTATGGAGCCTGTAGTGTTAGTGCAGTCGGGTTGTCTTAGCACCGCAGTTGTCTTTTTCTAAGTCCTCATAAATTCTCCTTCAAAGTGTTTAGAAAAAGACATTAGGAGCCAAGATGGCGACGGCTCAAAATTCCGAACTCGAGGCTTCAAAATGGTAGTCCAAAAACCAATGTGTGATGTCACGGTGACTACATCCGCTTCTTATATACAGTCTGTGATTTATACACTATTCTAAAGGCGAAAATGCCCCCCCAAAAATAATCCTTAAGAAAACCCCACGCACAATTCCACTCAACGCATGGCACAAGGTCGTTACTCATGTCTGATCTCGTGTCCTGGCCATAAAATCGTGGATTTCCTAACCCCGTGTGTATGTTTGGGTCCCGGCTCGGGCCTTGGCTCGGCGCGGCGCGGGGCAGGCCAGCTGCAGAAGTCTGTCTCCTCTCCTCTCTCCCCTCCTTGGCTCTCAGTGCTATCAGGTTGCCTCTCCTCCTCCTTCAGCCCATTACACAGGCCTCTTTATGCTACGCTAAAAGCTGCTCATGTTCAAACGCTCCTGGGAAAAGCTCCTTAAAACACGTCAGGAAGAGAGGCCCTGTCTGGTAAAATATTAATAGGAAGTTAATTGGTTGTTAATGGACTGGTGCTTGGGTAGAAATCGCCCTCCATTAGATAGGCCACAGAAACAACCCATTCAGGGGTGTCATCTTACCACCTCCACAATCTAATTGTTTTCCGGTCACTGTAGCCGTGAGTTGCGGTATCCTGGTGTTAAAGAAATTATTGCTGGAGTTTTATGTAAGGTCCTGTAAGAATTGTATTGTACCCCGTGCCAACCACATTTCCATGTGAGCTTGGTATTGTGGGTGTTTGGTTACTTAAGCAGCAAGTTTTAACTTCTCCTTTTAGTTGTTTTTCTTTTGTGTCATCCTCTCACATTCGGAGTCACGTTGAAACTCTTTCCCCCCGTAACCCCTTAATCTCAACATGAGGAAATAGTTTCAACTTTTGTTGTTTGTGGCCAGTGTGTTTGTGCTTTCTGCGGTTTGCCGTTACCCAACAGGAAAAATCCCTCTTCTGCTAGAGTAGGCATGTAATATTGATGCAGAGCAGACTCGGAGAGAACACAGAAATCAAATGGAATCCAAACTAAGTTCAAATGTCGACATCAACACATACATTTTTGATCATTGCAAACCTACGAGACGCCATTCCTTTTAACGGGAAGCCACAGGGGCATGTGTAGTGGGGAATATATTTAGAAATAAGTGATATTTCAGCGTGTCTTTCAAATCCAACTTTCGTTCAGCTCCAATTCATTTATGAGAGGGACAAATACTTGTTGAAAGAGGTTGTTCAGGAAATGGGAGTTAGAATGGCGGTGGAGGTTACCCAGGCAGACTGCTTTTTACAGTTAGGGCTTTTAAATGTACCGTGTAAAAATAAACCAGCTCTCAAAGATATGTCATTTTCTCTTTAGCCCTCAGACATCATAAATATTGTAAAAAAAACAACATATTTTCCCTTGAATTTACCATTTTTCTAATGAATAAAATAAAAAAACACGCTGATCATTTACATTATTATACTCTAATAAGATGAAGCTTTTACTTCCAAATTATCTATCAGGTTTTCACTATTTAACCCTTAATTATGCCTGTGATTAAAATGCATGACCTTCCCTCTCGTGACTCTGACCATTTAACAGTAACCCTGTTCAAACATTGAGTGAATCCGTGTCCAATTACATTACGAAGCAAATGTCAATGGATCCAACAGATGTTGTCCTACTCTACTACTGCTGAGTGTCAGTTTACTGGTGTACAGTCAACAGCAGCCACTAGATGGTAGTAAAACACAGGCAGCGGTTTTCTGATGTCAGATCAGCAGACATGGCTGTTTTCTTGCAGGATACAAAGATGAAATAAATCAGCCAAGCTTCCTCGTTTGACTGTGACATGTTCTGGATTCCTGCTGTGATCTATTTACCTGGCTGTGTGGAGGCTGGGATAATCCTGAGGGTGTGTAATGCAGTGGCAGAAAAGACTTGTCTGTCTGTGATGTTTTCTAAAAGCCTGTCTGTCCACTTGACTGCATATCAGACTGAAATGAATCTATCAGGCAGAGAAACATTTGTATTCAGTGGCAGACTCAGGCTGATTGAGGGGCAGGGGGCGAAAAGAAATATAAAGGGCACCAGCTGCATGTGGTGGGGCACATTTTCTCCATTTAAGGGCACCCATTAGTGTGCTGCATCTTGTTTTCTCCACTGGAAGGGCATCATAGAGGACAATTTATCTTGTTTTCTCCACTGGAAGGGCATCATAGAGGACAATTTATCTTGTTTTCTCTACTGGAAGGGCACCCTAGAGGGCACTTTATTGTGTTTTCTCTAATGAAAGAGCACCCTATAGGGCACTTTATTGTGTTTTCTCTACTGGAAGGGCACCCTATAGGGCACTTTATTGTGTTTTCTCTACTGGAAGGGCACCCTATAGGGCACTTTATTGTGTTTTCTCCACTGGAAGGGCACCCTAGAGGGCACTTTATTGTGTTTTCTCTACTGGAAGGGCACCCTAAGGCACTTAATCACGTTTTCTCTACTGGAAGGGCACCCTAGAGGGCACTTTATCATGTTTTCTCCACTGGAAGGGCATACTAGAAGTCATTTTATTGTGTTTTCTCTACTGGAAGGGCACCCTAGAAGAAGGCACTTCATTACGTTTTCTCTACTGGAAGGGCACCCTAGAAGAAGGCACTTCATCACGTTTTCTCTACTGGAAGGGCACCCTAGAAGAAGGCACTTCATTACGTTTTCTCTAATGGAAGGGCACCCTAGAAGAAGGCACTTCATCACGTTTTCTCTACTGGAAGGGCACCCTAGAAGAAGGCACTTCATTACGTTTTCTCTAATGGAAGGGCACCCTAGAAGAAGGCACTTCATTACGTTTTCTCTAATGGAAGGGCACCCTAAAAGGCACTTTTGCAGCGTTTCTTTCAAACATGCCCCCCCCCCCCAGTCCACCATTAGCATGCACTCAAAAGAGACCTCACTTTAAGAGATTTGTGCTGTTATGCAACCGCGTGCATTTCTTTCAACTCTGCCGTCATCATTAACGAGATACACACTCATGCTTCAGTTTTTTTTATTACATGTTAAGCTGTTAAGTGTGGCAACAAATGAGCAGATTCTCGACTGAACCGTTTTAACATTTAGCAAAAATGCCAGAAGCTACAATGAATACATGATGATACACAACAAAGCACTTGCAAAGAACACTTTTTAAGAAACTGTAGAAAAGTAATAACAATATGAAATGTCCATTCTGGAAAAAATTGTACTTGAATAATGTTTGACATTCAAAAACAAGCAAACAAGAAAAAAAAAGGTCTCCCATAGTTAGCTGAATAATGAGTCATTTGAGTATTTTGTCCAATTATTTTCTTCAGTGTGACCTTTTGATATCACAAAATTCATAAATATACATTTTAAATTTTCATTGTTGCAGTCACTCACAGTTTAAAAGTGTATTTGTTTTGTCGACACCTAAAACTATTAGTCGACTATTATTTCTATGGATTAGAACAGCTTTCAAGAGTTGTTCTTATATTCAGGCAAGACAGCTTTGCTTCTTAGCATGCATGCCGCAACCAGTTTATTAACTGTCAATCAACTTTGTTCATCTCAGGTGCACACAATAACATTCATTGTTTAAAAAGCTAATAGTGCAAATGTCATACCACTGCACACAGACAAGCTATGGTGATGGGAACTCTGCAAACATGTTTTTCTCACTACCGTCTTTCCTCCTGAAATAAAATATTGCCTGCTGTCAGTTATGCACGAAGAAGTCTACATGCCAGACGGTCGGCCTTTTCGTGAGCCCGTATGGAGGAATGCATGCTAAAAACGTGTTTTAAATCAGCTCCAGAAAACATTTGTTGTGTGTGATACAGATAACAGGCAGTAAGAAAAGAGTAAATGCAATTAGATTGGAAGAATGTGCCTTCTTAGGTTCAATGTGCTCCACTGTCACCCTGTAGGTAAAAAAAAAGGAGCTTATACTTCTTTCACCTCCTGAAATCATAAAGCTTCTCTAGCTGTTTTCAGCTTTCCCAGAAATGGTCGCAGGACTGGGTGCCAGATTTAAAGTGACATACATGTATAGGACAATCACCCGAGACTCCCTTCTAGGCTGTGTTGTGGAAAAGGATGGGCTTGACCATGCCCGAGAGGATCTTGGGCACATGGACGCTCACAATCTCTGAGATCATCTCCGGGAAGTTGACACTCGTCTGGAGGGACTGAGCTTGGATGAACAGATCATAGGTGAACTGGTGTAACTTCCTCACAATCTGAGAATAAAAGAAAGAGGTTATTAGCGACAAAGATGTAACGCGTCAATGTGTACAGCATTGAAAAAAGAACAAAGCCAGCAGATAAAAGAGGAAACGACAAATGACATTGAAGCATGTCTTTTGACATGAGCTTTAAGAGGTGATTTAAGAAGATGACACTCATTGTGACGCTCTAAGCCCCGCAGGCAGGGTAAAGCCGAACGGGTCTGAACTGCAAAGTCTTGATCAACTCTGGTTTTCTGCCTAAAGGGCCCTGCCAGAGACGATCGCTGGCTGCCCTCCAGCTCATAAGGCATTAGAAGATCTGAGATGTGAGTGGGACACTGACAAAGCTGAGCCTTTAAGAGTAAATCCACAGTGAAAGACACAAGGCTCAAACTGCTGCAGCTCGGCTCTCTTTGGGAGGAAACTTTCCAGCCTATCTGGTCATGCCCCAACCACTGATGTCACCACTGTTTTTCTTCTTAGATCGTTCTTACCAATTAGTATTAAAAGTTCTAATAGTTCTGAGGAGGAAAGCAGTCGATCGACGCCCTCTAGTGGTTGCATCCCTACTAAGAATATTAATTCATATCTCCATTCAAAAAAGTTTCACAAATTATTTCAAATCCGTCTAAGCATAGCTTCTAATCTAATCTAAGTTTTGTAAATAATAAATGTGTCTCAAAGCATGCTTTCTTTCAGATTTTACTGACTTGATTTATCTTGGCTACATCTGTGCATGAAGCAGAGAGATGGGCAAAATAAAGTAAAAATATATATACAGTACATGGGTGATAGAAATCAAACATTCATTGTGTTCCTTTAATTTGGTAATACATATATATTCACCACAAAACAGACGTGAGCTTTCAGTTTTAAAACCCAGTTAATTTTACTAGAGGTTTTGAGTGCAGTTTCAAATTATTGTTATTAATGCAATTATTATTTTTTAAAATCGAAAAGACAAATAATATACATACACGTGAACATAAATACGCACGTGTGTGTGTGTGTGTATGTGTATATATATATATATATATATATATACATTCACATATGTATAATTATGTTCATTATTTTCCCTTTTTCAAATGAAAAATAATGTGTGTATATATGTGTATGTATGTGTGTGTATATATATATATATATATATATATATATATATGTATGTATATATTTATACATATATAAATATATGTATGTATATATTTATATATGTATGTAATACATACAATTACATACATATATGCATACATACACACACACACACCTACAGTATATAAACTCACAGTCATATACTGTACATAAACACCTACATGGCTAGATACATGTTTTTTAAGGACGTTTTTTTTCTTCGTATAGCTGCTGTTCTCTTTGTGTGAAAGGTTTAGTGGTTGTACATTTAATACTTTACTACCCCTAAGCTAAAATCAAACGATTTATAAAAAATTAACATAATTAAATCACACTACCCTCTACTGGATATCAAATGATCAAATATAAATACTATTAAGAATAAAATTCTTTCAGGCTTAACTTGAGGCTTTTTAAGGCACTTGACCATCAGACACACGAGTCTGTGAAGTGTTAATTATCTCTAGAGATGGACAACTAGCAGGAGTAAACTGGTGTGCCAGTAAAAACAGATGTGTAAATGATTTATATTCTCAATCTCAAAAGACAAAACCTAGTCAATTTTTAATTTGACTTTTATAGCTTTCATTTGCTCTGGATTTTATTTGACAGATAAAATTCCTTCTCCAGAGTAATCGACCCAGAGATCTCACCGGCACTTTGAGCAGTTTGTATACCGGTTAATACTCTTACAGTTTGCAGGTTTAAAATTTAACATTCATCGCCTGCAGGCTGAACAAATATTAAAACGCCTATTATTTTCCTTGTGGGTTCATGGTGCACCTCAGCCCGTTTGCATCTGCAGATCTAATCTGCTGCTATGTTTCCTGCTGATACAGTATGTAGGTTAGACTGGAAGTGCAGTCTGCAGTTACTGGATGGTATTGGCTTGGACTAGATTGAGGTGCTTTGTATCAATGTGTGTCAATTCCTTATGGGGCATTAGTTATTCTTGATGTGGCAATGCAACCACCAGAGGGTGACTCATCATTTTCCCTCCTGATATGCAACCAGTGGAGAGAAGCTATAACAGGAGTCATATGACCCTTTGGTATGTGTTGAACCTTAGTGGATGGCTGGGGATTTGTGCACAAACTGGAGGTGTAGCCCAGGTTGAGAAGGAATTACTTTTGTCAGGATGACATTACAGTTGATCTGTAACTGAACTGCAATAGACTGCTGCTTAAATTTTAAATGTAATAGCTGATAGCCTCGATTAAAGTAATCCAGCCATGAAATGATCAACAAATCTTGACGTGACCTAGTTAGGGTAGACGTTAACAGTATTATTATAAGACAAATACAGTTTTTGTATACTCAACACTGTTTCCTGCTCAAGTAGTTCAGTGACACCAACTAAAATTAAGTTTATGTAATAGTTCACAAAGTCCCAGCATGGTGCGTTTCCATATATGAAGTTGTATTGTGTCTATTACCGACTGGAGGTAGTCCAGCAGCTGCGTGAGGTGAAACAGCCTCTGTGTACGGGTGGTCTCTCCGCAGTGGCTGGCCAAGCGGTCCAGCTCCTTGATGTAGGAGGTCCGCAGTTCATCAAAACAACGCTGGTTCTTCAGTCCCTCCATTGGCACTGTGACCACAAAGCCAGAACACAACAATAACTCTCACAGACATTATCCCGTCCCATCAATTCTCTGAAGTATGGCTGAACTCTATTATAGTCGTATTTCACTCGCTGAGTTGACATTCAACTTATTATTCACGGACTCGTTTCCCGGAGGACTCACTGATGCTGAAGAGGACCAGGGCCTTCATGCAGAGGAACTCCTCCTGAGTGACCTTCAGCGTGCAGAACCTCTGGGAGAGCACCTTCATCCTCACACAGTGTTCATACATACTGGACACCTGCATCCGTTGGCTGTGATGGGAGAGAAAAAAAAACAGCATGAGAGGGTGCGACATAAGGAGGAGCGAGACAGCAAGAGAGGGTCACAGGCAGAGCGAGATATAGAAAGGAGGAAGACAATTAATGGAGGCAGAGGAGGAAAAGACGAAGAAGCAGCAGAGGTGAGAAAAAATGAGTGAGGTGGATAATGGAAAAAAGAGAACGACAGAGAGGCAGAGAAAAATGAGGGTCAGCAACAAGGGCAGGCGTATCCATTACCATGCAGGTCAGCAGCAGCCCAATAGAGGTCTAATGCAGAAGGAATGAGTGCTTCGCTAATGTCGCGCCAAACACCAGCCAAGTGAAGGCTGCTCTGAGGGGCCTTTGGCGCGCTTTGGCATTCTGAGCGACACCCTCCTTCAACACTGGAAACAATTTACTGATATGAGGTGGTTGAATTGTTGTTTATGTACATCGGTGATGTGCTTCACTCAAACCTGCAGTAGGCAGAATGTTTTTGGCATCATTGGGCAAACGTTCCATAATAACCTTTCAGCATATTGTAATTCAAGTCTTCTGAGAGATAACTAGACTTCTGCACCTCCTCACGGCTCTGTTCAGGCTTTAGAAAATCTAGACCGTAACGGGAGACTTTGGCCAATCACAGGTCATTTCAGAGAGATAGCGTTCCTATTGGCTGTTCATTCACCAGAGGCAGCTGTCAATCACTTGCGAACTCTGATCAAACGGTCAAACTAGGCAGCGCTGATCAAATATGAATCAATATTCTGATACTGTAAAGCCTATTTATTTCCTCAAATCTTTTCAGACACATTTTGTATTGTACTGTTTAGCTGTAAAATGAGAAAGTGTGCTCCAGCTGGTGGGCGGTGCTTGGTTTTTCCTCAATTGACCTCAACATGGCGATCGGGTCACAAACTTTCTCATTTTACAGCTAAACAGTACACCACAGCTGCTCAGAGACGGCAAGGTGTACTCAAATTGGCTCCGATTGGTTGTTTTCCACCCTGTGAAATCTTGCAGATGCCGTTAGGACCAATGGAGGACACAGAGGCACATGTTTTTTTTCAGATTACCTGTCTCAAGCACTACTGTCAGGATATAGTTACCGTTTTATAAAATAACTTTTTTTTTAATCATATTTGCTCCAATCTCGCCTACTGCTTTAAGTTTTTAAAAGTGCAAAGAAAAAACAAAAGACAGGAGTTGAGGTGTCAGAAACAATTTTTTTAAAGACTGGAGGAGGTTGCGGCGCGAATCTAAACTTGTCAAAGTGGAAAAAAGAAACGACTCAATGTTCCAGCAGTTCTTAGGGACCGATGATAGTTTCGTGAAGATGAAACAGAATAAATCATCTGAGGTGATCCCTCTGCGGCCACGCTTATCAACCGCGAAGGAAACGGTAAAAGCGGAACTGACTTTGTTTACCGTCTCGCCTTAAAACGACGCCGTACATTGTGTGATTTTGAAATCTTCCTCTGAAGCTTGTGTTCCGCTGTGCTTTTTTCTTTCCGATCGCTGTGACAGGTGAAATCTCATGATATCACCGACACACCCAACGTCATGATGATTATTACGGCTGTTTAGGGCCCACATAAACTTTCTTTCTTTGATAAAGAGACTGCGCCAGGTATAACAAACTTTTATTTAATTCAAACACAACATTAGAACTCTCGTAAAGTGAGCGTTTTTTTCGTGACTTACTCGTTGAAGACCAGGTCTGGTGCAAAGTAGAGCATGGAGCTGTTAGTGAGTGTGTAGGACCTCCAGCCCAAAGCGAACACCATCACCCCCATCCATGACAGTTGAATCACTGACATCTGGTCATCCACGTGCATGTCACGGAAACCTGTTGAAAACAATCAAACATGATTAAATAACTTCACAGGTCGATTGTATGAATGTGAAGACGTCAGACTGATAACAACAGGGATATCACATTGCTGGCCTTTTTCAGCCTGCCGTTCTTGGCTTGAATATGAACATATCCCCCTCTAGTGGTTAATATATGAACAGGCTGGTTGACATGGGATTGGCTGCTCAAACTGGGGCAGTTTAACTGGCATAAAAGTCTGGCGAGGCCTGTTATCTAGTGAGGCCTTCCCCAATGAAATCAGATATAAAATCTGACTTTAGACTCTTCCCGGGGGTTTAGAGCTCGTCTAAAGGACAGTGAACTCTGCTACACTAAGAAGTGACTGATTCGCCTCTTAGCGTTATTCAGTCTCTATCTCAACATGACATGTCTGACTTTGTAGTGTTTTGCTTGGCATAACAATACGTCTGGTTTGTCAGGCAATGTACCGAAGATGAAACAACTAATTCGGTACGCGCAGCCTTTGGCGGAAACGCCTCCGTGTAGCATGCACCTTGGCCCTGACTAGTTTACCTGGGATGGCCTTGGCCCAGCGCACCACGGTTACCAGCTGTCTTTCCCCCAGCTCGTTGAGGCTGGTGAGCAAGGACGTGGAGCTGTCTGGCTGCGCGTGGTCGTGCCCGGCATTGACCACAGCCGGCTCGATGGCCTGCAGGACGCTGAGCAAGGAGAGGCAGGAGCGCAGGGTCGGGGGGATGCCCAGGGCCAGGGCCTGCAACGCTGCTTAAGATGTACAGACAGACCAGGAGAATAGTATAAAAAGAAAAAATTGTTATGCAAAACTATGTTCAGTATTGATACTTGAGCTTATGTGACACTAATCCTCACTTGGAGCCCAGGTAACTGCACTTCCAGGCTCCAAGATAACATCTCTCTTACCGGCCCTTTCTCCTCTTTCTCCAGGCCCTAGCTCCTCCTCGCCGTTCCTTGTCTGTCCGGCTCCCTTCAGCCTGCGACCTAGAATCCACCACGGACAAAAGGAGATAAGAAGTTTCCACTTCAAGTTGTTGTGTCTGATTGTCGGATTTATTACACAATAGATAGCTGTAAAAATCAAGAAAAAATCTGGGAAGGAATAATATTTATGGGGCTAATACTTAAATGGCTACCAGCCAATGCGGCTCCTTATCACAACCACGTGGCAAGGTTCTCCATCACTGGCCACTGGCCAATAAAATGCTCTTTTGGCCTTCGCTGACATGCATTAGTTACACTGTAATTAAGCTGGGACATTTGATTAGTAAGTTCTGATCCAATACATGTAAGGTATCCAACCACCCTGACAACATTTTCCAAATACACACAACACACACTTTTCCTTTTCTCAGCCTCCTCTCCTCTTTAGTCGCTCACCTTTGAGGCTCATTCCCGACATGAAGCATCTCTTTAAGCGGCAAGAGGCGCAGTTCTTCCTCCTCAGCTTGTCGATGGTGCAGTCGTTCCGGCTGGCACACAGGTGGTTCTGCTTACCTGGTGGTACAGAAAAGCGCCAGTGGGGGTTTGAGGGAGCAAGTGCAACAATGCCTCGGCTTCCACTCATAGCAGAGATATGTGGGTGTTTACCGATAACAAGTAACTCGCCCTCATAATGTCAGGTCACTGTGCCCTGCTTGCATGAACGAACCAAGGAGTGGGCGTAAGAAATTAAATCAGCAGGCAAGTAATCGTGTGTGTGTGTGTGTGTGTGTGTGTGTGTGTGTGTGTGCATCACACCCACCTGCAGCGGCCCTCTTAAAGAAGACTTTGCAGCTGCCACAGGTGACGGCTCCGTAGTGGCAACCTGAAGCGTCGTCTGCGCACACCTGACACACTCTCCTGTCTGACAGGTACACACCTGGAAACAACTCCTCATGCCTGGACACACACATACAAATATACATGAAAAATGCTGTTTTTCAAAAGGATTCAAAAGCGGGCACTACATTTTTGGAAAAGTCAGACAGTCAAAGAGGCGTATTAACATCAGACTTCAGGTCACTACGCCCTCACAGAGTGTTAGGCAGCCTGTTATGACATTAGGGGCACTAATTCCTTAAATCTAATCCATTTGTAATAGGAGATTTCCCTCTTCCATGATTGACTATACAACAACAAGTGAAGTCATCTAAAAAGACAAGCACACCTGTGATTAAAGAACTGTAGTCTTTTTAAGCGGCAGTAGGCAGAATATTTTTGGCATCACTGGCTCATGGCTCATGGCACTCATGGCTCTGTTTTCAGGCTTTAGAAAGGATTTCAGGATTTAATAAATCTAGCACGTGACGGGAGACTTTAGCCAATCAAAGAGAGAGCTTTCCTATTGGCTGTTCATTCAACGGAGGCATCTGTTAATCACTCACAAACTCCGATCAAACGGTCAAACTAGGCAGCGCTGATCGAATATGAATCAATATGCTGTTACTGTAATGCCTATTTCTCTCCTCAAATGTTTTCATAAACATCTTGTAGTGTACTGTTTAGCTGTAAAATGAGAAAGTTTGTTCCGGCTGGTGGGCGGTGCTTGGTATTTCCTCAACTGATCTCAACATGGCTGCTGGATCACAAACTTTCTCATTTTACAGTTAAACAGTACACTACAAGATGTTTCTGAAAACATCTGAGGCGAGAAATAGGCATTACAGTAACAGAATATTGATTCATATTTGATCAGTGCTGCATAGTTTGACCATTTGATCAGAGTTTGCAAGTGATTGACAGCTGCTCAGAGACGGCAAGGCTCCAGCTCGGCTCTGATTGGTTATTTAATCTTGCAGATGCCATTAGGAGCACTGGAGGACACAAAGGCACATGATTTTCTTTTTCAGATTACCTGTCTCATGCACTACTGTCAGGATATAGTGACCGTTTTATAAAAATAACTTTTTTTAAAATCATATTTACTCCCATTCCTACCCACTGTTGCTTTAAGACATTACTAAGAAATCAACAAGTGGAAACAGGACATTGTCTTCCATTCCGAATGAGCACAGAATCAGTAACAGGTGCTGTATCTCTTGTTTATAGCGACACTGATATAAAAGTGGTATTTTTTTGGCGTAGTTAGTCACAGCACAGATCAGCTCTGGAAAGTTAAGGATAGGGTGAACTTTGAGTCAGTCTGGCTGCATGGTGAAACAGGACTTGCCAAGGCCGAGGAGAGCACACGGGGCTGTTGGAGCACAAATAATGTAATGCTGATACACAGCTGCCTCTGCTGAACTACAGTGTATCAATATAAGGCATCACAAATCAGAATAATCATGTTAACTGTATTTGATTTATTTGTGCTGCCTGGTGGCAAGTGCAATAATCCTCTGCAGCCCTCTGTAGAAATATATCAAGAAATAAAAAGAACAGAAGGGGCAGTGCAATTTAAAGTAATAAAATGGATTTAATAAAGCATCAAATTCATAAAATAAAAGGACCATATCAAACAATGCAACAGCCACTGTTTTTTTTTTAATTCTTATTTTATTCTAACGTTTTTATCTATTCTTTTGTTATTATACTGTTTAACTTGCACCAATAAAACCAAAGCAAATTCCTCGTTCACACCTCTTACACCTGGCAATAAACACCATCCTGGTCCTGGTTCTGATTCTGAAGAACAGATGTAAATCTTTAGTGGGAAATGAGTGGTAGGAAAAGAATGCAGCTCTTAACTTAACGACTTGATGCACAATGAAAAACCCAACTCAAGCAAATGATTACAAAATCTATTATTATTTACCTGAAAGTGCGATCAGCACAATCCACCCAGATTGAAGGCTCAGTCTTGATATTGGACAAAATGCTCTGCCCTTGAGGAATTGCACTTTGGTAACTTTGCATTTGGCCATACCCTTGTGCCATCATCGCTGGTCTCATGCCACCTTTGCCACCCTGCTGATCCCCGTTGCTGTACCACACACAGTGGCATTCATTCTGCCTGGATCCGAGAGAAGCTTTTCCACAATTACAGTATTTACACGACAAATTATGTCCACCGGTGATTCCGCCTCTCTCCATCTCCGGCTCGGATCGGCTGCTGTTGCTGTACGCGCGCCACACACCCGGCATCATATCTCTGGTGTATAGGTTGGGATTGTAGTCTAAAGAGTATGGTTTCAAAGGTGACAGCTCAGGCGCCTGCAGCTCCGCCACCGGGCTCATAATAAACATGTTGGACTCCTTGTCCATATATCTGGAGAGCTCTTGGCCACCACCGTGCGCCATGCTTTGCGCGCTGCTGTCCATTTCGTCCGATCTGAGCAGATCCATGCAGCTCACCTGCTGGATGCCGTGGCACACTTCTCCAAAGTCGTCCTCTGAGATCACATTTGGAGGCACTTCTAACTCCGGAGCTGCCCGGCAACTGTTCGCCACAGCCGGGTCGAAGTGTGCGAACGCGCCGCTGGAGCTGGAGCTCTGGTTCTGCTGGTGGTGCATGGTGGTGTTGTTGTGTAGCGGTGGAGGAGACGCTGAATCCAAACCCAGAGACACTGACACCGCCTCGCTGAGCTTAGCAGCAGTAGTCGGGCACGCACAGGTGTCGCTCATTGTTAAAGACTTTGACGTTTCTTCCAAATCAGACGCGCTCAACTGAAAGGCCATATCTCTCCAAAGCGCGCGTCGTGACAGGTTTTGCACAAATAAAACACTCCACCCTCCTGTGAGACTGTGAGTCCTATGTCACTCGCGGATATGAAATTCAGAGCAAGTCGACGACGTAAGGTTGTTTGAGGAAAGGAAAGAGGACGTCCTGTCGGTCTGTTCTCCAATGAAGGACTGGCTATAACTTTTTTATTTTCCTTCAAAGTAGCCGTTTCATTGCCAGGAGCGCCAACAAAAACAAACACCACAAGTAACGGGTGCAACTTTGTAACTTGACTTTGTACTCTGGCATGTTGACAGATCTCGCGAGAACTTGATTGCCTGGATTAAATAATAAATCTCCACATTATGACAGGCAGCAGCGACGCACTCACTGATAAACTGCACATGCCTGTTTCTCGATATGATTAGCTGTGCTGCAGCAAACACAGACCATACCCATTTTAAATGACTGTAAATAACTTTAAGATATGTTGTTCTTATATATTGTTTCTTATTTTTTGGCTTTATTGCCATAATCCTATGTATTTATATGGTTCTTATTGTAACTTGTCCCTCCAACTGCCCCATGCCTTTTAATATGTTTCCTTTGACTTAACTAATTATTGGTTGTCTGTTGTATGTATGGATGTATGGACTGGAAATGCTACAAATGAATTGCCCCCTTGGGGATATATAAAGTTGTCTGAACTGAACCGAACTGAACTGAACTGAAACAGCCTTAAGATTAAAACTTTGAAAATTCACAACAAATCAGCCGTACATGCTACAACTTTGCAACTTTCACCAAAATGTAGGACCAAGTGAGCAGAAAATTTTCATATGCTTCAACCTGTGCAGGAATTATGAAGTCCCATCAGTGTTTTCCTAAAAAACTATAAAACGTATTAAATCTATCTCCTCCCACATTTTTTACTCAATTGACACCGAACTTGCTATTTAGCATCTTCAGACTGTCCTCCACAAACAATCAAGACAGATTTTTGAATTATCAAAAATTGAGCCCACAGTACATTAAAACATTTTAGTATAAACAGTAGTGTACACAGCTACTGCAAATTCTCCCTAAATAAAGCTCCAATGTTCATGAAAATAAATGACATAACTTTTGAGGTGACGGTAGATGCAGAGTTGTAAATTTCAGAATTTTATCTCAAAAACTGTATTTTTTACAGTATTTTGAATTCTATCCTCACGTGAACCATTGCAGTCAATGGAAATCAAGCATTTTGAAACATCAGTTTGTCACGAATGGAGCAATCAATCTTTATTAAAACAAATTATTGACATCTATGTGTTGTCTGGATGAAGTACACAAAATCTGCCTTTCCATGCAACCCTGGCGATAAGTCAGTGAAGTGGTAGTTTCCCCCGGGCAGTAATCTCACCAAGATGGGGATTGCATTTGGTGTCTGAGGTTGTGAGTTGGAGACCTGATTGAGGCAGAACAAACATGCTAATGCCTTAAAGGATAAATAATGGATGGACTGTCCATTTGTCTTCCTCCTCTTCCTTTTTTCATTTTCCCCCTTCTTCTTCCTCCTCAAAATGCTCGGCCCCAACCCACAGCTGCGCAGTCACTATAATTATTTCTTATTTCAGTTCATTTTGGACTTGAACAAGCCTAACCTAACCTAAGTTAGGCTATTAAGGCTTGTTTGCGGTGGCCAACATCACAAAATATGGTAAATGTTAGATAAAAGGCCACAACTCGTCTTGCACAATCACTGACTTTTGAAAGACAACACGAGAGTGGAAAATGTATCTTTTTATACGGATGGTCAATGGAGGGTCTAATAAGCAGCAGTGATGGATGAGGCCGTCAGCAGCAAGAGATGGGTGAAGAGAAGCCTACAGGAGAGACAGCTAGAGAAACCTAATAACAAAATCAATCCCATTTCTATTAACTTGGGCATATTTCCTTCTATTATGTAGTAACAACCCTGCTGAGTGGAGGCAGTGATATGGCAGAGATGCAGCAGTGCAGTTGGAGATTTTATGCAGACAGTGGGACTGCAATTTTTTAATTTTCTGTTTATTTATGTTGGATAGACAATCATCTACCCTAGGTTGATAATTGGTGATAATTATTTTTGATTACAGCTTTTGTACAGTTTGCCTCATTAGGCACAGTGATGACGCATCGTCATTCGTATGGACAAACAACGCACCGATGGTGTTTCTGTGTATTTTATTTCTGTGATAAAGAATAAAGGATTTCACATTTATATGGAAGTATCTTAAAGCAGCAGTAGGTAGAAATGGGGCAAATATGATTTTAAAAAGTTATTTTTATAAAACGGTCACTATATCCTGACAGTAGTGCATGAGACAGGTAATCTGAAAAAAAATCGTGTGCCTCTGTGTCCTCCAGTGCTCCTAATGGCATCTGCAAGATTTCACAGACCGGAGGAAAACATCCAGATTTTTTAAAGCCTGAAAACAGAGCCATGAGGAGGTGCAGAAGTCTAGTTTTCTCTCAGAACACTTGAACTATATTCAAATATGCTGAAAGGTTATTATGGAATGATGCCCAAAACATTCTGCCCACTGCCGCTTTATTGTTATCGCTCTCATTAATCAATACAAGTTTTCATTAGTTGGCGTAGTTGCACATTGACAAGAACAACAGCAAGACTTTTCATAAGATACAGCATACTGTAGATGATGTTTGTCTCATTTGCAACACTGAAGTGTACCATGAATGTGTGTTATGTTCCTATGTAGTTCAAAATGTTTGTTGTCACTCCTGACTTGTTTCCAGATGAAATGGCATTAAAACCATGGACTTTAAAGGGGATAGTTTGGGCTTTGTGAAGTGAGGTTTTAGACAGGACTACCGACATCGGAGCAAAGCAATATATTGCTGTGGACGGGGGCCGCAGCAAAACATATATTAGCCATCTAAAACAAAGACTCACCTAAAAAAAAAATATTAGTTTAAGTGTAAGCCATATTTATAATATTTTATGGGAAACTGAACTGTAAGTGAAACTTATCTATACTGTTTTTGTCAACGGAGTCTGGTGGCTTTGAAGAGAACACAAATAAGTTTCACTTTCAGTTCAGTTCAACGTCGGAAAGGTCTTTCTGACGGCAAGATAAAGCAGTGAAAATATTCTAAATATAGCGTTCACTTAAACGAATATAGTTTTTTTTTTGGTGAGCCTTTCTTTTAAGTGACTAAAATGCATTTTGCTGCCGGCCCGCTCCACAGCAGTACAGTGCTTTGGTTCCGTACGGTAACTCCTGTCTGTTTCTCCAAACTGGGGGCATGCCGACTGTCATCTACTGTAGGTAATACACTGACTATGTATAAGTACCTCATACAACCCCACTTCAAAATACCCAAACTATCCATATAAAGGCGGTAATAATATAATTTGCCGTCATATTCAACCTGTTATGTCAGGTTATTTTTCTACCTATGCAATAATCTGCACCTATACACTTCTAAAATCTCTCAATATGTCCGATTTCATCATCTATCCTTATCTTGCCTTCAGTCCGAGTGGACCTACAGCAGCCCCTCTCACATGGACTCAAATTCATCAATGCGTTGTTTGGTGTTGCCCTGACGAATCTGACGTAGGGTCTTGTATTTGTCGCGGCCCTTCTTCACATTCTCAGCGTGGATCAGGTCATTGGGGGTCTTTTTGCTCTCGTCTACAGCTCCAGCCAGCTCAGCGCTCAGGAACTGAAAGGGAACACAAACACACATTGAATGAAATTCTCTATCCTGAGATTCTTTAGGAGACTATTCAGAAGCCTTGCCCCTCTCCCATCACCCCTGCACTCCACTCAATCCCCATCTGAAAAAACTCTATTGTCCATAGTTATTAAGTCCAGTTTTGTGTAGAGTCTTCTATGCAGTACCATATCTTGTTTTGGCTGCGAGATAGAGACCGATGTTATTTCATTTGTTATAGGCCTCGGTCTGGATGAGATTTGCGACTTGAATGAAACCAATAGAATATGATAATGTACCTGCAACAATGTTTTTATTACGTGCACTTAGTTCTGGGCGAAACACAATTTTTGGTGGCAATTAAGCTGCCATCTTTACAGCAGAGTCAAAACCTCTATATGACTGCGTCAACAGGCAACACAGTGAATGTACCAAAACACATTAAAAATCTCACATTAGCAACAAAAAAGTGATTTTCAAACCACAAAACT
Organism: Sebastes fasciatus; assembly: GCF_043250625.1. NCBI lineage: Eukaryota > Metazoa > Chordata > Actinopteri > Perciformes > Sebastidae > Sebastes > Sebastes fasciatus. The sequence continues at coordinate 10,466,181 of NC_133804.1, read as the reverse complement.
TTAAGAGGTGGGGCAAGGAAATGGCAGCCACCACCAAAGCTGTGTGTACTGAGCTAAGACACACGTCACTCCATACATCTTATTAAGCCTAATAGCTCCAAGTTCTGAATGAAATAGTTTGAAAATTACTATCAAAATACAATTTTTAAGAATGGAAGTCAGTGATTGAGAGCCAGAGATTCTCTGTAAACAAGACTAAGAGTCTACAGCCAGCGGCTCTGTGAGGCTGTAATTATTCACAGCTGTGCTTTGAGCTGAACGCCAATGTCAGCATACTGACATGCTCACAGGGACAATGATATCACACTGATGTTTAGCAGCGAATATTTACCGGGTTAACTATCTTAATTTAGCCTGTTAGCATGCTTACATTTGCTAATTAGGACTAAAGACAAAGAACGACTGAGGATGATGGGAATTCCATTAGTTTTGAATGTATTTACAACCTGTTCTCATTCCCAGGGAATCAGATACCGCGGCTTTGTCATGGGTGTTGGTATTCGGTACTGCCACACAAGGCACCCTTTAGTGCCGGTATGAAACGCGCCGGGCGTACCATTAACTATAATGTAAACCCATCCACGGCAACAGTAAACGTTCCGAGAAAGTGCGCCGGGACTGTAGTTATGTAGGTTAAAGAGCAAAAAGACACACCGGGTGGGTGGGAGGGGTGGTGGATGGGTCCGACAAACACAAGGCTTTCATCCAGGATACTGCTGTTTGTGTGTTTCACGTTATAATCAGCTGTTCGTTTGTGTCCTGTGTTCACAACGTTCAGTGTCATTTCACTGCACAAACGTAGTAGTTTTAAGTCCAAACATGTAGTTCTTTCCTAAACTTAACTATAGTGGTTTTGTTACCTAATCCTAAAGTGACACCAAGGGTAACTAAAGTGGTTTTGATGCCAAAAATAAAGTGATTCCAAGGGGCGTGACAGTGTGGCGGTATGTGACGAGTTGGGATGAGAACTTGTTGATATTTACTCATAAACCAAAGAATTGAAATTTTGTCCTGATGATGCGGCTAGATGAAAAGTCAGAGGATTAAAGCAATCTATCCTATATTTGTCAAGATATTTCAATCAAAATCAAAAATGGCATGGTGGCACTTGAGGGAAAGTTGGGATCACACTTTATTGCTTGGGAACTATGAACATCTGTACAAAATTTGGTGCCTATACACCTCATAGATGTCAAGCTATGTCACTGAATAAGTGAAGACTTTGACCTGCTGGTGGTGCTAGATGCAAAGTCTCACCAAAGTCATTAGGATTTATGCTTTAGGGGCCTTGAATATATGTAAGGTCATCCATCAAATAGTTACAAATATTTCACTACGACCCAGAAATGTCAACCTAAAGGTGGCGCTAGATAAAAAGTCAGCGGATCACCAAAGTCAGTGGGACTCGTCCTCTGGGGGCCATGAACGCCTGTACAAAATTTCATGGCAATCCATCGAATAGTTTTTGAGCTGTTGCAGACCAACATTGCCATAGAACCATGCACTCTTAAAAGCTACAGCAGCCCAGGGACTGCTAATCTCTAGCTGAACATGACTTCTGACCCAGCGGAGAGCAAGAGAACAGCAAATCCGCGAAATAGCAAATTTTATTATATCCACTTAACCTTACCTTGAGGTCTTTCTGCAGCCTCTGGTTCTTCTGGGTCTCTGTTACCCTTTCCTCCTCACTGCGATCTCGGACCATGCCCGGAGAAGTCAGCTCAGCACTCGCCTCTGCACTGCTCTCATCCGTCTCGTCGTGCTCATGCATATTAGAGTGGACTGAATCCTGGATGTGGACACCCATGAGTTTAGTCTTCAGCTCCTCTTTGGTTCGCTCCAAATCAGCTTCTACAACCGTCGCCTGTTAACACACATACCTTGCAATCAGCGCTGTGGTTGGATATTAAGGTGGAAGAAGCTGGCCAGATTTATTCCAAAATGTGTTATTCACATTGGGCTCCTATTCTAAGAAATTTGAGGTACTACAACGCTGAAATAAATTAAGGTATTTTTTGGGAATAAAAATCTGGATGGTCTTTGGTGACATTTGGCAGTTTTACCTCGATTTTTTTTTAGTACTATTTAAAGGGGCATTTTACCCAAAATACACAGAAATTGTATTTTTTCTTTCTCCCTCATCAAAGCAACTACAATTAACTTATATTTTGTGTTGATTTCAGTGCGGACATCAACGCAACCGCCTTGTGTCGTACAGTGGGCAACCTCTGGGTTCTGAAAAGTGAAGCCAATGCGGAAGTGCCTTAAACTTGCATTCTTTCTAATAGCCAACAGGGGATGACCCCTCCAAGTCTCAATCGCTAGTTTCAAGTCTTCTTCAATACAGCATGATGTTCATTTAGTAAATTATGGTAAAATTGACGATAATGCAGGGAATGCTTTAGGACGTGGCTACCTTGTGATTGACCGGGCACGACCACGGCATTGTCCGGCCTGGGTGTTATCCGTGTTTTCGTCTTACAACTTTCACATTGTTTTCAGTCCATGAAAGTTAATATCAACATTTTGGTCGCCTAAAAATGTCTAATTCAGTTTGTACTTCGCCCCACCCTCTCGTGTCACTTCTGGTTGCAAAAAAACAAGATGGCTACGGTCAGAAACCAAGATGGCGACGGACAAAATGCCGAACACGAGGCCTCCAAACGGCAGTCCACAAACCAATTGGTGAAGTCATGGTGACTATGTCCGCTTCTTATACATAGTCTATGGTCATAAAGATGTTTATCTGGCTAGCACGTGCATTTGTTTTGGAAGCGAGTGAAAAGGATGCAACTCTGTCATAAATGGGTTTTCTCACTTCAGTTGTCTAGTCTCTCACTTTTATACAAACTACTGTTGATTGCCTGGTGCATGTTGATCATCATGCTCATAATCACAGAAAGCTTTGTGGTGCTTGCTTGCAACAATCTCACTCCTCATGCTTAAACCAACCAAACCAACGAAGGCAAAGAGTACTAGCCATTCAGAAGCACAGTAGGGCGGGTCATGCCTTCGCCATAGTAGGATTCATAGTTCAGCGACCCGATGAAAGGCATTAAGAATAACTATATAGAAATAGGCAGTCTTCTCGCTGATGGTCTCGTTTGCTTTTGTAGATGGTATAGAACATCAGTATTGCATTGAGACTGTTTCATAAACAGTTAAAAACTCCTTGTAGTAACTTTAACAAATCTATAATTAACACCAAAACTACAATGACACATTTGATTCTGGGTAACCTGCCCATTTCCTGTTGAATCCCAGGTTGAGATGTTTTAATAAGGCGCTCACTAATGAAGGCAAAAATTCCCAAATATGTTGTTTTCTGACTAATGAGATTGCTCATCATTGCGTGCAACAGTCTCCGTTGGTCATTAAAAAACAGAAATAAGGGTAACTGCAGTATTACCACATAATGTTGCGACTGCAAATTCATATAGCACTTCTTTTTTATATACAAAGATTTGCATACACTTTAGGTAAATCTTGGGTAAAATTTTCATATACATTAAATGGTTTGTCTCAGCCATTTATGGCATCACAGAGTTGAAGTTTGCTGCCCGTGACAATGCAGTGAAGGCCATTAAATTCATACAATCACAATTTGAAAGTCTACTGATGTACTTGTCTGTGGTTGACGCCTCGCTTCTACCTTACCCGGGCCTAACACTTGGAAGTGTCAGACATCCCTCTTTGCTCATGTTTGATTCATCCGTTATCTCTCTCATGGTTCTTCCATTAATTCTCACCCTTTCCTGCCATCTATTCGCCTCCTCGTCCTTTTTCTTCTTGGCGTCTTCCAGCTGGGAGATCTTAGAGGTAAGCTCTGCCAGCTCAGTGGCCTATACACACACAGGCACACAAATGGGGAGAGAGTTGAGAGTGCTCCTGATCTAAGGTCATTGTGCTCTGTCTGCAGGTGCACATGCGTGTTAGAGAGAATATGTGTGTGTGTGTGTGTGTGTGTGTGTGTGTGTGTGTGTGTGTGTGTGTGTGTGCGTGCACGTATGTGTTATGCAGCATCACGGCTCAGGTTAATTGTCTTTCTATTCAATCGGCTAAAATTGTGAATAATTTGAAATATACTATCAAGCTGAATTTGTGAATCACTTGATGACATCAATAATTTACCAGTTTGTATTTTAGAGGTGGACTTGATCAATATATGTAAATATACCATAATGAGTCATTGATCATGGGAATAAAGTAAATTGGCTGAATGATCACTTTACAGCAGTTTTTCCACTTTTTAGGTTTGGAATGAATCCACATTATAATTTACTAGATTTAATTGGAATTGAATTAACCCCAGCATGCATGTGTGTTTTGTGTTTTTGAATACCAGGCTTTCCTGGCTCTTGATCTGGGATTCAGACTGATGTAGCAGGGCTGCTTTAGCTTCCACTGCAGCTTTGCGGTCCTTGTCCAGGCGCTCAGCCTCCTCCTGAGCAATTGTCCTCTCCTTCTCTAACTCAAGTGCCCTGCGAGTCTGCTCCTCCAGCTCTGAAACACACATGCGCACAAAGGAAATCATCATACACATACTGTATACACCGACATGCCCACGTAGTATAAGCTTTATAGAGATCCTAAAATCACAAATATATAATTGAATATACTGAGCCATTCTTTTAATGTTCTTCAACAGAAAAAAAAAAAAAATCAAACTTAAGTTGAGAAACATTTGTATTCAGAAAGTTGTCAGACCATCTTGAGCTCTCTTTGTCTGCTCTTCAATCTGTCTCAATCTCTCCATCAGCTCCATGGTCTCACGAGCAATCTTCTCTGTTTCCTTCTCAGCGTTTTCTCGCTTTTTTTTCTCACTCTCGAGCAGAGCCCTGACAGGAGAATTGTGCATAAATACACATCTGAAAAAAAACTACATCTCCTGACAGTTCTTTCTTAAAGCAGAGAGAACACACTGTAAACTGTAAAAGGAAAAAAAAAAAAAAGCCTTCATTATGTCGTTCTTCCTTACCTCTCCAACTGCCTCTTGTTCTTCTCCTCCCTGGCCTGGGCCTTCATCTGCTGCACCTCAATGGTGTCAGGTTTACGTCTACGCATGTACAGGTCATGATTCCCCATACACAATGCCAGGATACGCTTGTTGATGCGAAGGCGAGGTACGTAGAAAACAAAGTCCTTTAATGCAAAAATTAGCAGTCAGTGATTTATGATGCATCATTAGCATCACTGATCTGTTTTACAGTCAAGAATGGGCTTATATCCTAAAGGGATAGCTTTGTTTGGGCAAATTTAGTTAATTTCTCGAAACAATTGGATGCTTTCCTCGAGCCTGTGCATGCAGGCAAATTGAAGTGTGAGGCTAAATTCATGTTTGTGAGTGAGATCAAGTAGCAGCTGCTCTCATTAGACTACTTTCTGTAATTTATGCATTTGCAAAATTGGTCATTTCGCCAGTAACAAGGATATCAAATTCTCTCGCACCTCCTGTTTATAGCCACAGTTAATAAATATGAATAGGCATATCTCTCGAAGTACTTGTAGGATCTTGTGAAAATGTTTTCATAAGAAATTGCTAATGCTAAGATAAGGAGTACTATGTATTAAACCCTTAAGCACTGGAGAAGGAGCAGCTACTTAATCCCATCCACCAACACCCATGAAGTGAGTTACGTTCAAGCTCGCAGATCAACATGCCTGCACAAAAAGGTCATTGTCTGACTTTAGGTATGTAGGAAAAATAGCAAGTATCCAACAAACTTAACCCCCCTTAAATGTGGCCTGTGTTGTATTTCATGTAATGACATGCTTCGTCGAATTTGTAGGTGCTGCAGATAAATCACTAATAATAATGTTTTTTTTGCATACCGGAGCTTTCTTGTCGATTGGTTTGATGAGAAACTTCTTGTCGTTGAAGGAAATATTTCTGATCTCACTCCAGGGGAATCCAATCTTTGGGGTCATCCTGAAAAATATTGGCACGTTTTACCACTACAGTTAACAGAGCTTATCATGTTCTTTACACATAGTTAAATCGCACAGTGGCAATGGATATGCAGATTCATCATGTTCACCATCTTTAGCATGCAAAATGTAGATGTGCTTTTCAGTCTGGGGGGGATCTTTAAGGGATCACCAAAGTCATTACAATTCATACTGTGGGGAGCTTGGGCGCACCTGATTCGACTGTTATCAGGCCATTAAATGTGTGTTATCACTCGCTATAAGCATCATAGATGTGGGTTAGTAGGGGACTACCCTGCTTTATTGTCTTTATCGAAGAAGAGAAACTAGCGATTGAGACCATAAACTCATGTAATAAATCAAGTGAGAAGTAGGGTCATTTTCTCATAGACTTCTATACAATCAGACTTCTTTTCGAAAGAATGCAAGTTTAAGGCACTTCTGTATTAGCTTCACTTTTCAAAACCGGAGGTGGCCCACTGGTTTTGACTTAATATCACTGCTTCAAAAATGACAGTGAAACTTAAGGCTTGTGAACACAACGACAACTACATGTTTTTGTTTTCACACAAAATGCAAACTCCTGCGGTCACCTGGGTGAAAGCCCCGTTTTTTTGTGTCCCTCCACACTTCATTTCACACCGTCTATACTACAGCGCCTAACTTCAGCTTTTGCTTCCACGGCTGCTAGAGGTCGATGTCGTCTTCTTTTATTCCTTCTTTTGGTGATAAACCGTATTAATAGATGACAAAACTTACTATTGGGTGTAGCAGGGCCCTACTGACCCACATCTATGGTGCTTATAACCACAACGCATCCAATAGTGGTCTAAATCTCACTCTGAACCAAAAACAATCAATTGTGGTGCTAAAGGAAAAGTCAGGGGAGTCATTATGATTCATCCTCTGGGGAACATCTGTAGCATATTTTATGACAATCCGTCCAATAATTGTTGAATGTCAACCTTGTTGGATGCTAGATGAAAGGTCAGGGGGTCACCAAAGTCAGTAGGATTCATCCACTGGGGACCATGAATGGCATACAACAGCAAGCATACATTGATCCACATATACTTTTTAAAATATCGACCTACTTGTCCTTTTTGTCATAGATGTTCAGCCCCAGCGCGTCCACTCCCAACCACAGCTCTGATCCTTTCTTGTTCTTGATGTTAAAGTAGTTGACCCCGTACATCTCCAGATCCTGGGCTATCTTGAGGTACTCCACCATGGCGTCTTCTCTGTGATGTGGAGTAATTTAATGAGCTACAGAACACCTGTTTACAAAAAATGCATTCATGACTTTTAGTAGCAAGACTGCAGTACCTCAGCAGTCCCTTGTGCTCTTGATGCCACACCTGGATTCTTTCCTCCCATTGATTCTTATTCAGCTTGTGCTGCTCCAAAACCCTGGTTTTATAGGTGAAGAGAACACACCGGTTAGAATTCAGAGGCCAGTAACGGGAATTATGTTGAACTTTGGTTAACACTCATAACCATAGGACTCAGCACCTCTGCGGCAGCAGCTTCTCTCTTGCGAGGTATCCCGGTACGTGATAGTCTTTCCTGTAGTCTCCTTGTTTGACCTGAACCGCGTACGAGGCCAAGAGCACTGCAGTCTCAGGTGGACAGTATATGTCATCATTTAAGATGCATTCTTTTACCTAAAACACAGAAAAAGACTGAAATATCTGCTTTAACACATGAATCCCTAATGTTTTATGATGCTGTAAAGGTATCGTGTGTGATAGTGTTGATATGACTCACAGAGAGAGAAACCCTACTGTGTGTGTTTTGGTATTTATTTAGTGCACCTGCATCCATTTTTGTGTGCATGTACTGTACTCCCTTATGGAAGACCCACGAGGGTTGATAGGATCTGCGTGAGTCATCGTGAAACCCCCACTGGTCGTTAAGACAGGTTTTTGTTTTGAGCGTTTCTGTTTTGATTGAGTTTCCTTATTTATCATTGCATCAGCAGGGTGCCACACTTGCATGAGACAGCATTAATTACATTTTGATAACCACTCTGTCCAGATGCATGTTTAACTGATTCCGATTGTTGTTTTAATATGAATTTTACTCTCCGTTCAGCAAATATCAATATTAAATTAATGGATCTTATCATTGCATACAAAATTCAAATGGTGCCATATAATCATAAAATGAATAAGAGTGATTAGGAAAGTCCAATGTTTCAAATTTACAGCGTCCAATACAATACAATGTCCTTGTGCATGAACTCATCTCCAACCTGCAGAAAGAAGAGGCGCTGCGTTGCCTCCTGGATCAGTTCATCTGTGACATCCTCAGGGTAAAACTTGGCCCTGAACTTGATCAACAAAGGGTTGTCCCTCTTCACATCCTGAGCTGTCACCTGGGAAATCGGCACCCCACAGCAGAGGTGATGCCGGAATGAAGAAACACAAATTAATGATTCTCAATGGGGTGACAGTAGCATAACCAAAACCATGAGCATGATAGCATCTTCATTGTAATCCAGCTGTCGGGGGAGTCAAGTTATGCCATCGAGGGATGTGAAGTTTACACACAAACATTCTCCTCACCCTCTTGTTCAGCTTGAGCCACGTGGAGAAGCCCTTGCTGTCCTGATACTGGAGGCCAAAGAACCAGGTTTCCCTCAGCCCGATCGTCTTCACTATCTAAACACACCGATAAGTAACACGATCACACACTCGTCCAGCAAAACAACCTGTTTGATTGTAATATGCAGTGTACCTGGTCAAAAAGCTGTTTGCCAGATGTGCTGGGCAGGATGGCAAACTCCAGCTCAGCGTCCATGGTTGTAACTCGGACATTTATCTACCAGAGAAAACACTCGCACTGAGCCACGGGAGGGAAAAAGATCCCTACTGCTACATTCATCTGTGCCACTGGAGAAGCATCAAGGAGCATGCAGAACAACAGCAGCCATGGGTGAAAAAACAGCACTACCAATTCAGTGATAATCTTGTTTGTTCTTTGAAACAATGCTACATTTCTTGGTTCTTTTACAGCAAAATGACCAAAAAGAGTGTTCCTTACATTCTTCTGTTCAACCAGGAGCATCCAATCGCAAGAGGTTGGTGGGGACTACAGTCAAGAAATGAAGCCCACAGTATATTTTAGACTTAACCTGAGAACATGGGGTTCATTCCACGATGCATAAGCATTAAAGACTGGGTCAAAACAATGACACCCATTTAGAGTTAATCTTAAATATTAGTATATACACATATCTGCAGTTGTTGGAATAGACTGACTCGTACAATAGGGGGGAAAAAGCAGCATAGAGGAGAAATGGACGGCTCCATTCCTCATAAACTTTGCTGAGATTAACAAGGCAAGGCAGGCTTTCATTAGTGCCCATTATGATAATATTAGTAATAATAATAATGTACTATAGTTGTAAGCCTTGCTGAACATCCTCTGGAGACTGACTGCTTCAATGAATATTTATGAAAACAGTAAGAGAACGCTTAACTTTGGTTTTGTTTGTCTAGATAATGTGACAACACACAATAAAAGCAGGACCAAAAACACAACCGATTAGAAAGATCTGTCAGCTGGGCATTACATTGTCATACATTTATTGCTAAAAATTCTTTCTTAAGATTAAGAACTACGGACTAATGCCTTCTCGTAGCTTTTGAATTCCAGAGCAGGTTCACAAATTTCAGTCAAACCACTACAATTGCAATTCAACTACATATGAAACAGTGAAAATTAAGATATATATGAAAAATGAAAGGTGGCTACTTACAGTTGACATTTCTATTTTTTAATCTGTAGCCGAAACACTTCTCCAGAGAGGTGTTGGTAGTAGCCTTTTCTCTGCGGAGTCATATGAAACCGCTTGCAATACCGACAAGGATTATTACTGAATGAGAATGGACCATTGTATTGCTCCCAAGTAGGCTACTTCTCTCTTTGTTAATCCAATGGCAGCCCGGGGCCCACATGTTTTTAGAGAGGCAGCCTTCATCTACTGCAGAGACTTTTCTTCATACATTAATTAGGTTTTGACTATGCATCACTCATGTACAATATAGGCATGATCTATGTGTCCCCAAACCTATTTATAGAGGGACACAAATAAGGAGCAGGTCTAACTCAGCAGCACTTGGTGTTCCAGTGGCACAATCTGCTAATCTAATAATCCTTCTGGTTAATGTTTAAGCGTAAATCATGGCATACAGTGATTTTAGGGTTAGTGTGGTGGTGTGTTTGGTTTGTAGGCCTGTTGCTAGCTGCTCAACAAGAGAGTGTTTGCAGTAGCTAAACAGACCGGCCGGGGGAGTGCGTGGGGCAATGTAGCAAGGGTCAAAGGGGTGACGTCTCAAATTGCACTAATCAGAAGCGAGATGGAAGTCTTTTGCCTCTTATCCTGGGAACCGGGGTTCAATTCCCACCAAGAGCCAATTTCTAATGCTTTGAAAATCTTCAATGTCTATGAATCAGAAGTTGTCTTAAACCTGCAGTAGGCAGAATATTTTTGGCAGCAAAAATTCCTTAATAACCTTTCAGCATATTGTAATTCAAGGTTTCTGAGAGAAAACTATTCATTTGTCATCACTGGTCATTTCAGAGAGAGAGCGTTCCTATTGGCTGTTCATTCAACGGAGGCAGCTGTCAATCACCCGTGAATTCCAATCAAACGGTCAAACTAGGCAGCGCTGATCAAATATGAATCAATATTCTTTTACTGTAATGTCTATTTCTGACCTCAGATGTTGTCAGAAACATCTTGTAGTGTACTGTTTAGCTGTAAAATTAGAGTTTCCTCCAGCTGGTGGGCGGTGCTTGGTATTTCCTCAACTGATCTCAACATGTCTGCCGGGTCACAAACTTTCTCATTTTACAGCTAAACAGTACACTACAAGATGTTTCTGAAAACATTTGAGGAGAGAAATAGGCATTATAGTTACAGAATATTGATTCATATTTGATCAGCTCTGCCTGGTTTGACCATTTGATCAGAGTTTGTGAGTGATTGACAGCTGCTCAGAGACGGCAGGCTCCAGCTCGGCTCTGATTGGTTGTTTTCCTCCAGTCTGTGAAATCTTGCAGCTGCCATTAGGAGCACCGGAGGACACAGAGGCACAGGATTTCATTCAGATTACCTGTCTCATGCACTATTGTCAGGATATAGTGACTGTTTCATAAAAATAACTTTTTAAAATCACATTTGCTCCCTCCATTTCTACCCACTGCTGCTTTAACTTTGCCATATTGGCTGAAAATCTGCATGTTTTTCATCTAGAACTTTTGGTTTGTAATAGTAACCTAGCATTGGAACTCTGTGATCCCTCTCTGCCTGCCAACACAAACATTTGACATTGCTTGTAAAAACATTTGCGCTGACCGTTAACAAATAGAACACAGATATACACAGTAAGGTACCTACATCAAAATTGTACCCAAATAGTTCAAGAGGTTTTTGAGTAATGACATCAAAACCAAAAATTGTTACAATTGCCCCCGGTCTCCCCTTTTTGAATACTTCTGCAATATTTAATTCATTTAAAGGGACTGTTTGTAAAAATCAGAAATCGGTTGTAACAGCGACACCTGTGGCCGTTAAATCAACGAAAGTCAGTGTCCTCTTGCTCGCGCCCACCCGTGTGCACGCGCTACCTGAATGTGAGCAAGCAACCGTCAAAACAGTGAGGCGACACACGTCAGCTAAAATCACAATACCACTCTATATTTCAGCTGCCTGGCAGTAATGTTAGCTGACAAGACGGAGGTCTCTTCATGAATCACTGCTGATCCTAGTGTTGGCTTTTCCTGCTTCAGCCTCCCGACCGCGGTCAGGGAGGGAACAGGGAAGACATTGGCACCCGGTCGGAGACGACAACGTTTCTCGCTGCGGAAAACACGGGAAACCTCTGTTGGTCTGGAGGAGCTGCAGCATTTATTTCTGCACAAACGTCCACTGTACATTCACTAGATATTCTCAGAGCTACTAACTCTTCTGCAGTGTGGAGTGTGCGCGCATGCACGTGAGGTGGAGCGAGCTGAGTGAAGGCAAGCAGGCAGAGGAGCAGAGGCTCCGGCTCTGGAGACCAAAGCTACGGTCTCCTCTGCGTCCTCCGACCGCGGCCAACACTGTTTAACAGACGGGCTTCACTAAATATAAATTATATAAGCGGTTTTGGTGCTTCCGTGTAGTTTGTGTCGGAGTTTTGTCTGAACTGCGTAGCGCGCATGGGACACCGTCCCGGATTGATTTAAACGTGTAAGAAGTTACAAACAGTCCCTTTAACAGTATCATTTGATTAATTTTATTGTTGTAACATGTCTTGTAACATTTGTTTATATTTTTCTGATTTTGAATGTTTGAATTATATTGTATTTCTTCCTTGTGGTTCACTGCTATAGCTATAAAGCCCTGATAAAGTAATAACAAGCAGAGAGAAACCTAAACCTACTCCATACTGTCACTATTTAATGTTACATTTAATGTTTAAATATGAAGTTGTTCCCGTCGTGCTGTAAAAGATAGCAAGTTAGAGGAAGTGGATTAAGTAACTTAGTATCTATTAGTTTAATCACAGCCAGGCTGCTCGCGCTGCTACTCATCATCACAACGTCGCCACGGTTCAGACATTACGGGCTCGTACTCGTGTGCGCGCTCGCGCCGGCTATTGTGTTTCTATATCAACAAGGAGACAGACCACCTTTAGAGACACCGTGAGACACCGAGACAGACCACCGGGGCCTGAACGACCAGGGACTGATACACCATGGCGGACGAACAAGAAATAATGTGCAAGTTAGAGAATATCCTGGAGATACGGTAAGACCTGACCGTGGAAATGAAGTTAGTTGTTGCCAGACACGTATAGAGAAACGTTATTGTAGCTAACCATTAGCCGGCCAGCAGATCCCCTTTTGTTACTGAGCTAGCTGATATTAGCCGGTCTGCTGCTGAACCAGCTCTTTAATATGTCTAGTCTGGTGCTGGCTGGTTTACCACAGGGTTGGAAAGCAGTCACCACATGCTAAATGAAGAAGCTGTAGTTAAGGTGCATGTAAGGATTATAATGTATGGACATTCCAGATGTGTATCAACAAAATGCCAGATGTGCGATGCTCATTATTTCTATGGGTAAGCTAGCTACTTAGCTTGTTGGTCTGTCATCAAACTGTACAACACCCCTCTAGGGAGGAGGGGGGACAAAGGAGGACGGTCTGCAGGACAGTAATGCACTATACTCATTTTTTACAGTCTCTTCTGCACTATATTCACTTTTTTTAATAGTCGTGTATCACAGCTGTTGCTCTGCACTATATTCAGTTTGTATTTTTATATCTGGTATATTTATTTGTACTTTGCACTACTAACTTTTTTACTGCCTTTTTACTAACATGTTTTGCACTATGGGAACTGTGATGCTGGAAACTTGAATTTCCCTTGGGATCAATAAAGTTACTATCTATCTATCTATCTATCTATCTATCTATCTATCTATCTATCTCACTTAACACCGGTGGCAGAATGGTGTTTGTTTGCCCTGATGTCTTATTTGCAGCCACACTTCGTAACTGCGTAACAGATGTGCATGAAACACTACATTAATTAATAATAATAATAATAATAATAATCTTTATTTGTATAGCACCTTTCTAAACATAGTTTCAAAGTGCTTGCACAGATACAATGAAATACAGACAAAATAAAAAACAACAATAGAAGAACAAAACAAAGACCAAATAATGAGAAAACTAAAACCCGTAACCAGTGGTATCAAAACAATGAGTCACTACACATAAGCCAAAAGAGGACAATATAAGGTGTGGGAAAAGGTGCACCAAGCTGCTTGAGTTAAAAAAGCCTTTTTATAAAAATGGGTTTTTAAAAGAGATTTAAAATTGGTAGTAGAGCTAGCTGTCCTGAGGTAGGCTGTTCCACAGTTAAGGGGCATTGATGGAAAAGGCCCTGTCACCCTTAGTCACCAGCTTAGATCTGTCTACAACCAGTATAGAGCCAAGTCACAGGACCTCAGGTTATGTGGTGGCACATACAGTGTGAGGAGCTCAGTGACGTAGCTTGGTGCCAAACCATGCAGAGCTTTAAAAGTTAATAACATCTTAAAATCAATTCCAAATTTGACTGGCAACCAGTGAAGTGCAGCTAAAACCGGAGTGATATGCTCAAATCTCCTCGTACCCGTGATCAGTCTAGCAGCCTCGTTTTGGACTAGTTGCAGGCGATGTATTGAAGTTAATGCACTTAATACATTAAATCACGGCTGGAGTAATTCGGCCTAACATCAATGCTGAACGTCATTCATGAGTTCAAATCACTGCATGACAGATGGGAAAAGAGTGTGGTGTTTTAAGATCTTGCTATTTTTGTGAGGAAAGATCTTTCTATTTTTGCATCTGTGGGAGGGAAATAACCTAACAGCTGGTGTCTGTTGTCTCTGTGCCACTTTCTACAGGAACAAGACCGTCCAGATGCAGAAGATCAAGTCTCGTCTTAAGGTCGAGTTTGAGGCTCTGGAGTCTGAGGAGAAGCACCTGAAAGAGTATAAACAGGAGATGGATCTGCTCCTACAAGAGAAAATGGCACATGTGGAGGAGCTGCGGCTCATCCATGCAGATATCAATGTGGTGAGCGAGTCCTACATTCAGGGATGAGCACCCTCTGTAGAGGAAGTGCTGCTGAAATCTCAGTTCAGCTTTCAGATTGGTAGAATTTAGCAACAGCCTTGAGAATAGCAATGTTAGACGAACAACACATCAAGATATAGTGAATGCAATTTCAGTACCTGTATTATTTTGTAGTATAAATGTGTAATGACTAGGTACAACCACAAATAGCTATTACAGAGCATATTATGTGCATTTCTGAAATACCAATCCTGTCCTCTCAGATGGAGAGCACCATCAAGCAGTCGGAGAACGACTTGAATAAGCTGCTAGAAACAACTCGGCGTCTGCACGATGAGTACAAACCTCTGAAGGAGCATGTTGACGCCCTCAGGATGACTTTAGGTCTACACAGACTCCCTAACCTGAACGAAGAAGAGGAGAAGCTCTCCCTGGAGTCAGTATACGCACACACACAAATAGACACACACACACACACAATGCATACACGGTACATTGAAATTCTTTTGAACAGATGTAGCTTGATACAGATAACAGTTTGTTTACAACCATGTTTTTTGTCATCTTTAGGTCTCGTGAAATATTCTTGTTAATATAGTGATTTACAGTCAATTATTGACTTGACACTTACTGTAGATCTGAAAACATCTTAAAACATGTTTGTCTACGTATGAAAGATCACTTGTTCAACATTTGTATGATACACTTAAGCATACGATGAACAGTTTTATTTCAACTTTATTGTCATTATGCTTTTTCTGCATATAGTCAAGATCACATAATTCACGAACATAAAGTACAGTAAATGTAGAATACTGTCTTTATGGCATTTTTGCACACATATGAATATCATTACAGTGTAACCACACATATTCTCAGACATACAGTGTGGGACAATGGCAACAGCTAGCAGACTATATAGATATTCATTGGTCACTGCCAAGGTACATTTGTGTAGCTTGTCTCAGTGTGATTGCAATAACAGTGAAATTTCAGTGTGCCACGACATAGTGTTACATAATAGAATGTGATGCTATGTACTAGCGTTTAAAAACAAGTTGATGTTGTGTACTGTGAAAAGCCCAAATATAATCAGGCTTGCAGGGACATAGTGAGTTTATTGGTTAATTACATTTTTTATAGGCCACAAGTACATATATATTTGGCGTGTACAAAGATGGTCCAAGAATGGAGCCTAGTAGTACACCACATGTAATTAGCGACTTTGAGAAAATAAACCCATTCAAAGAGTGTTGGAATTTCAAACCGAGTCAAAGGGAACCACTCCAGTGCAGTCCTTAAAATACTGATCAACAGCGATAGAAAACAAAACAGTACCATGATGACTAGCTGTCATCCCCCCGCTAAATATGACCAGCAACTACCTCAGTTTCCTTGCATGGTAATGGCTGAGCGGATGAATGAGTGTTTGTATCCGTTTGTCTTGACCGAGGGGAATCTGAAGCGGGTGCCAGAGGGCAGGGATTGAAACTCCTGATGAAGAGGGTGGGTGCGGTCAGGCTAGATGGATTTTTGCCCTCTTCATCACCTGACTGTTATAAAGAACAGTCAGGCTACTCTGCTGGACACCTGTAATTTTGCTGCTTGTATTTACTATTTTAGCCAGTGCATTTTTGTATTTAATATTAAGACCGCCATACCAACAGATGAATGAAAAAGATCAAATAGATTCTATATGAGATTTTTAAAAGAGATCCATCAGGGACCTGCCAACCTTTCAGTTATGTGGTATTAATTTTTTATTATTATTCAAGTCTTGGAGCAATGGAAGGTAGTAATGACATTTCATTACTACCTGTATGAAATCATGAAGATCAGATCCCTTATTTAAAAAAAAAAAGGGTTGCACACAAACAGCCTTAACATATTCAGACACAACTAGAGGACAGAGAGCAATCTGTTTGGGATTTAAAAAGTCTAAGTAGGGCTGGGATGCTCACCACATGACTGCATCACCACAATACCACGGTTATGTAACCCTACCGCGGGTTTGAGCTCATTACTGTCATCACACCATTTATTTTTCTGGTGAAAGTTACAAGAGTGTATAAACACAGTAATTATTGTTCAGTTGTCATCATTGAGTGTCTTCTATCTGGAAGACGATGGAGTAGAAGCGCTGCTGGGTCTTTGTGGTAATCACATACAGGTGCTCTTTAGATCCTTCAGTTGTATTGGGCTCATTCAATCTTGTGAAGGGCTCACTGCACGGGTGGAATACGGTCCCAAAAAAGTACAAAATGCAAGCCTCCCTCAAAAATAATCCAAGGTGCACTGTAGTGTTTGAATAAAATTTTACATGGCAATAATAGAATAAAAATGATTGCCATGTAAAATAAAAGCATTTTTATTTTGTTCAAACGCTACAGTGTGTCTTGGATTATTTTTGAGGGAGGCAATAGAAGGATTCACACTAATAACTTTCACACACACATGATGGACCATAATAAATGCATAATAGAGATGATGATACTATACGGATGTTGATTTATTGCTGATAGCTGTCAAGATTAATAATAATAATAATAATAATAATTACAATGACTTATTTTCAGAGTGAAGTTAATTTAAAAAAAGAGAGAGCAATGTTTTTTTAAAGCTTCAACACTATTTTGGTCACGTTTAGTCAGTGAAGAGTTATCTGCCCAGACAGCTGTATCAATCATACAAATATCCCGTTGTATATGTGTTTTGAACTTGTTAACCGTATCTACATTGATTGATGAAGGCTTCCGGTCTGTCTATGAGCTCGCCTGTTTAAGGGGAATTCGGTCGATGTGATGTCCCCAGGGCTAGAACACAGTCTCACATATGAGATATCAGTTCACAGAGCGAGATCAGCCTAATAATAATAATAATAACTCACTGTATTACGAGTAGGACAGGTAATGAAAGAAGGGGCAGGAAATCCTGGATCAGATGACCTTAGCTTTATGTAAGAATGTTAGCAATGTTTGGCCGTCAATAGTGCTCTACGAATGAGGTATTTTTGTAGGCCAACAAACCATAGGGTAGGAAGGTAGCATCGACCTGGGTTCCCTCGACAAAAAGCCAATGGGATTTTTCCATTGGGTTTTGGATTATTGCAGAAAATAAGCTCTGTGGCAAATACACGTTTATGGTACTTAAACGTTTTGTTCCGTAAAATAATCTTCACAAATGAACACCACTTTTATGATTTTTGAAGAGTGAATGCAATCGCCAGAAGTAAAAAGCTAACGTTAGGCTATAAACAAACTGCACCACGGTCACATCAACGCAAGTATACACAAAGAGGCTGTAAAGGCGGATGAGTCGGCGTGATGACGTTTAGTAGTCTCATTTAGCAACCGCCATTTTTAAGACACATAAAGGCTTCAAATTCACAAGGAACTTTCATTTTGTGTTGATTTTGGCGGCCCCTGTGGACAAAAGCGGCAGTGTTTACATGAGCACCACCACCTCATGTCGTAAAGATCTTGATCTGGCTAGTGCGTGCATTTGTTTTGGATGCAAGTGAAAGAAATACGCAACTTATTTTTTTGATTTTTTTCCTTTCTTAAACACCGCCATTTGCAGGATGCATAGCGATGAGGTGGTAATGTATCTATTTGTGGCTACGTAAGATTAATAACTGTAATATGACAATGGTGAAACAAAGTAAAAGTTTTAGCCACCAACGTAAATTCATATATTGATGTAAAACCATATCTTGTTATGTATTTCATAACTAAAATAGACATATTAAATACCTGTCTAGGAGGAAGAGGTCCAATTCAGGATCGGTTTTGAATCCTCTCAAATCCCACAATTCTCTCCATCTGTTGAATGACTGACCAAGGTTGACTCGTGTTTTTGCCTGTGCTCCATCACTGTCCCGTTTAGCTTTTTTTTGTTCTTCGGTCAATTCTTTTTTTTCCCTCTTTGCTGCCCCTGCCCCAGTATCAGCATAACCACAAAATATAATGTCAAAAATAAAATTATCTAAAAGAAAATCTCCTCCTGCTTCCTTTTAGCTGACTAATGTATGACTCACTGCCAAACTTTGCCTGTGAAAATGTAAACATAGGCTCTTCCGATCTGTGTACCGTAAATAGTTTAGTATTATTTTGCGTGGAATTGGACACGGGAACTGGCATTACGAATAATTACATGGAAATAGACAATACTATTGCTGGTCATAAAGGGGCATCATCATGTGTCATAAATCATTTATTAATACAAAAGAATATATCAATGAATTTCGGCTCATAATTTCCTGGACGAGAGTATCTATGGTTGAGGATAAGAGCCCATTTCCTCAATTACATAATCCATAGAGAGGAATATTTTTGACGATTAAAAGATGCAAGTGTGAACAGTACATTTCTAGTATTTTGTGAATTCTTCAAAAGTCAATTTATACAGATTAATTCATGATGACGGTCACTAAAAAACTAACTGAATCAAGAGTATAATCTCAATAACATTAACAATTCAGTTGCAAAACTGATTTGACGCATCATTATTGGGATATTTTAAATTACCATCAACTGTAGTTGACTGTATGAGCAAAATTTGTCCCTTTTTCCAGCCTGAATTAGTTAAATAGCAGAGAATTCAGCAGATGTCTGCCTTCCACGTTAAAATGCACTTTGCCCACAGTAGTGCAACATTGTGCAAGATTAAACAAGTAATGGCA
The DNA here is from genome assembly GCF_043250625.1 of Sebastes fasciatus. Classification (NCBI taxonomy): domain Eukaryota; kingdom Metazoa; phylum Chordata; class Actinopteri; order Perciformes; family Sebastidae; genus Sebastes; species Sebastes fasciatus. The sequence goes on along the minus strand of NC_133804.1, from coordinate 10,446,950 downwards.
AACAGGATTCTAAATAATGTTTTACTGATAGTTGTGTTGGGTGGCGTGGGATAGTACAGATTATGGCAGTGAGTTATTTTATTGGCTGGTGTCGTAGCATGCCTTAACTCTTTGAAGGTGGCTGTTAAGATGACAGGCAGTTGTATGTCCTGAGGACTTGGAACTACTGTCTAGTAAAGAAGTTCTGGATCAGATGTTCAGATCAGATTTCTCAGATGTCGACGACAAATAGCAGTCCGCTGCCCTTTCGGCTCCGTGGTGTCAGAGGGATTTTGTGCATCTTATTTTTAAAGGTGGTAAATTTGATATCCAGAGCATTAATATAGCAGCAAACAACTATATGATATGTAAACATATAGAGGAGTAATGTCTACCCGAGCAGAGAACGAAGTCGCTCTCCCTCTGTGTGTTGCAATCCGAGTTTCTCCTCGCTTTGTTGACATTGAAGGAGCCGGCCGTGCGTGCTTTTAGTGCATTTTCATGCCCCACTGGCTAGCTCACGGCCGCTGCTCTGCACTGCTCTCATAGGGCGGTTACAGCTGATAACGCCGTCACTGTTAGCAAAGAACGTATAGTGCCAAGAAGTGAAAGTCAATTGTTTGTTCTATTGCAACATCAACACCCAGCAGCAAAGCTACGCTTCCGCCATTTTGGACTGAAAGCGACTACCGGACGTCAGTAAAACGTCCACTTAAACAGTGCCGAAGTAAAACAAAAATAATTTCTATTCTATTGTCATATGCTACCAAAATGACCTGTGTTGAATAATAAAATATTATGAATATAATAAGAGTTTTCAGTATAAAATGGCAGCAGCGGCTGATGTCGAAAATACACCGGAGTTTCATAGGCAATAGAAAATGCTCCCAATCCGTATTCAGCACCATAAAGACACTGCGAGGTGGAGGAAATTAATTTCCTACGTTGCCTTAGAGGAAACATCCTTTGAGTGGGAGATGATCTTTGGGTCACCAGTGTTCTGAAGAACCTGAATGATTTGTCTGATTTAAATATTGTATTATTTATTTATTATGGAATGTTGAGCAGGCTTTCATAGCCCCAATGTAAATGTATTGACAGCGAGATCTTTCGATTATCTCAAGTAAGTGAGACATTGTTTTTCAAATGCCATTTATTGATGCTTTGAACAAAAACAAAACTCCCATTTGTTGTATTTGGGTGGCGACAGAAGCCTCTAAAGCGGATCATAAACCTTGGCACAGTAATTCTGTAATATTTGTACTCACAAGATGATAGAGTCCCTGTAGCTTACACTCTTTAACACGTCTTAGTGGTAATGTGGATGACATTAAAATAATTTAAGGCTTAAATAAAAGTATCTCTCTTGATGGACAGGTCTGTTAGCCTGTTCAGAAATTCAATCAGGTCCAATTAAATTCCCCCTCCAACGCACATCAAGGAGGGCAGACAGATAGACTTCCAGATGCACAAACTGCAGTCTGACATCCATCAACAGTGGATGATATTATATTAAGATGGACAGTTTACTATGGAGCAAATGTGGGATGATGATGACTAGTTTATTCAAGATTCAAGTTTCTTTATTCGTCATTTGCACAACAATTACAGCAAGCAGTCGTAGGCAATGAAAATCTTGGGTCTCAGGTACCCTTCAACAATGCTCATGTGCATATATATATATATATATATATATATATATATATATATATATATATATATAAAGGCAAAATCACACGAGTAAAAGCAAAATGAGAATCAAAGATATAAAATAGTGGAAGTTAAAATTTAGGGCTTAAATATTAACATACATAAATATAAAATAAGTAATGTAAATATAAACCTGTAGAAGACAGTATTTCAAATGGATAAGCTGAATGTAAACAGGAATGTAGTATGTATAGAGAAGTATTAAATACATACATATATACAGAGGTGTGAACAGTTTGTAAAATAGTAAGTAGAGTATATAGAGCTAAGAAATTCATGATCGGAGGTGTTTAATTGGATCAAGGATCACGTTTGTTACGTTAGGACAGTTGTAGAAGATGACTTTTTATTTGAGATTTTTTTCTCCTGTCGTACAGACCAAAATATAAACCCAGTTTGCCTGCAAGTGATTCTGTCAGTTGTTGGTTTGGTCCCTCACTCAGAGGTACAGCTGTCAGTATATAGGGAATTTGGAAATGATCTGTAATTTCTCACTGTGGTTATTAGGATGTGGTTAGGATATTTCATGCTCTGCAAATTGAAATGTTCCCTCAAATAAAGAACTCAAGTTGTGAGGACTGCTGCTCTGCACGCTGCTGAGAGCATTGTTGGCAGGCAGGCTTTTCGGTTTGGCCGTGTTCTGTGTGGAAGCTCACATGATGAGTTCATTTGGCCAGGTGGTAGTCATCTCTCTTTTCTTTGGTGGTGTGTTCCTTGATTTTCCCTAAGTTTACGAGATGATTGGAAAGTTCTGGCTTATGTCGTCCTTCTGTGTTTTTTATTAGAAGACAGAACTCATTGCAGAGAGAGATTGATGCGAAGACATCGGAGATAATAACAAGTGACGTCACAGGCCTGTGGGGCATTTTTAAGATACTTTGTAAGAGTGACATGTCACCACAAAAATGTGCACCTCAGTTATAGCAAACAAATCCAACTGTAATAACTTATATGAAAACAAGAGTGACATAGAATCCATATCAATAATGAACTGTGAAGTTTAAATGTGTGTTAATGTGATGATTGTAATTAAGCTTAAACGGTGCTTCACTGGATCATGTTTACAGGAAATACAACCCATTAGATTTGTTCTCTTAATGCTCTACTCTATCACAAACCTATTTTGAGAGAAACCAGAGAGCGTAAAGAAATAGGATATCACGTTTTTTTTTGTTTTTTTTTGAAAACGGGCCAGTCAGGCATAAAGTCCAAGGCCAAATTTCTTTCCCAGCCCTCCGCACTCACGGACACACTCTCATGCAAGCAGGCAAACATTCTCACAATGAATGTACTTTTTACTCAGAGTTGTACATATAAAGAGGATGTGTGAGATTGAGTATAATGTTCTTAAATTTTTTAGTCTCCTTTTGTATTTGGTTTTGCCACTCCACGTGTCTTGATACACGGCGTAGATGGGATAATCTCAACTGTGATATGATTCATAAGCTCTAAATGAGAATCACAGCTAGCCAGGTTTCTCTTTCTTTGCTTTGAACAGTTACTTTGAGAAGCAGAAAGCAGAGTGGCAGAAGGAGCCGCATGAGCCCGCTATCCCAGAATCCCTTGCTGCCGCTGCGGCAGCGGCACAGCAGCTTCAGGTCTCCAGGAAGCAAGATGCACGCCAGACGGCAACCTTCAGACAGCAACCACCACCTATGAAGGTACTGCTCCTACTGACCTAAAACAGCTGTGATCGTGAAAAAAAAGTCTTTAGGTCTGACCTACAAATGCAGCAGCCATTTCATCAGCGGGTTCCCATAGGCTGCGAAATAGCCGCGATTTTCGGTGAAGCGCTGCCCGCGTCCTTTCGGCGCCCATGTAAATCAATTGGGCTGTTCACACAGGACATGCCGTGCCACGGCGCTCCGTGCGTGGCTCGCAATCCTCAGCGATAGTTTCGGCGCCTGGTCTATTTTCTCTGAGTACCGGGAACGAATCTGGCAAGAAAACACACTGATAATCTACTATAAATTATATATTAGGTGATATAAATGATCTGATAAGATGATAAAATCTGCATCCCACGAATGCTTTTGACTTCCCTCCCCTCTCTCCCTGCTGTTCTCCCGGAGTTTTGGTTCCTCTGATTCCATCCCCTGAATCATATTTCAAAATCCATTCATTATATTTATTAGAAGTAGCCTAGTGTCTGCTGTTTTTGATCAAGGGTTTTAAATTGCTTACTTATTCAACATTTCCACATATTTGCCAGTTGTGTCTTAACAGAGAGCGAGAGAGACGAGCCCACACACTACACAGACAGACAGACCAGACACACAGAGAGAGAGAGAGACAGAGAGTCTAGAGAGAGCTCTGTAGTAAACAGCAGAGGAGCAGAATTGCTTGTTGACTGGCGCAGAGAAATGTGCTTCTGATGTGAACAGCTAGGCTTCAGCTTGCGTGATGATTAACATAGTGCGGCCTTTCCGTTCCCTATGTGAACCTGCTGTAAGTTACAGTTAATTAGGCTGCACTTTATAGTTTCTTTTGTAATAATGAAAAAGCACTGCGAATATCCAAGATGTAAATCGGCTCCTCGTTAATGCCGTATATGGAGAAAATGGTAAGAAAACGAACACCACCAAAGAATAAGCTTGGTCAGACACACAGCGAAAAGGGCATAATATGAAGTGATTGCTCTAAATGTCTCCCCCTCTCTCCAGGCTTGTCTGTCCTGCCACCAGCAGATTCATCGTAATGCTCCCATCTGCCCGTTGTGCAAGGCCAAGAGCCGCTCCCGCAACCCAAAGAAGCCCAAGAGGAAGCCTGATGAGTAGATCCTACTCTACCTTCAACTACAGTAGGGTTTAAAGGGACCTGGTCCAATACACTGATTTAAGATCAGCCAGGTACATCGCAGTATATGGCTGAAATAACAGATCTGTGCTTCAGGACAATTTCCACAAACAGTCCCCCACTTTAACAAATTGTCTTAGTACCTTTTTTCATAAAGTGTCAGCTGAAACTGATGGAGGATCCGGTAACGTCATTCTGTAGTTTGTTTTTATCCGTGCTTTGGATGTGTTTATATGTAATCGTATGACTTCTATAGTAGGTTTACTAGCCCCTAAACATGTAACTGCAATAATGCAAAAAGAAAATTAATAAGATGTCCAAATAATTTCGCCCATGTCGCTATCGTTTTTTTGCCTTAGACATTGTACTGTACTTTCTCTTTTTTTTTGCAATGCATGCGTGCTTCCATGACCGTCAGTCGTGTATTTTTTGTGCCAATATAGAAATGTAATATGTTTAATTGAAGTTTAACTAAAACACAATGTTGTTTTAATGTTTACAGTGTTCAAGTGACCACGAACGGGAGAAAAAAAAGGCCAGACTCATTTGCTCTGAATAGTGTTATGTGTTTAACTTTAATACAGTGATAAGAAAATAAATAGCTGTTTTGTATTAACCTCGTTAGCATGTGCATTTTTTTTTTTTTACACTCAAAACAAAGGCTAGACGTGTTTCTGTTAATTAGTGTGAACATAAACACAGCTGAGCAGGGTAACCGAGGATCAGCATATGGATTAGTGTTTATTAGGCAAGTGGGTGGGTTTATCGCGTGTCAAAATAAAGAGATAGGAATATGTTTGACTCCACCACAACATTGTCCCTTTTCATTGTATTAATACTGTGCCCATCATGTCTGCAGCTATCTGTCTGAAAAAGGACAGCGAGGTCTTTTTAAATGAGTTCCTGTGGCTTTTTTGTCAGGGTAACCCCTCATTTCATCTGTTGCCTGGGCAACTCCACGTTCCTTAGTGGTTGCTAAGGCAACCCCAGGTTGCTGTGACCCGCACATCTCCACCAAGTAGTTCCTCCCAAATCCAGTGCGGAGCATCGAAGGGCTTTGGGAGATTTTGCCCAAACTCCCACGACGTGTGCACTCTTCCTGTAACGAGAGAAATACTTGATTTAATCCAGTGAATCAGACAAATTGACACAAATAGTCAGTTAGAGACAAAAGAGCTTGTAAGAGTTTGACACACAAAGCTCGTCACTTACTCCACAGTTCAAGTGTGTGTTTAGTCTGCCCTTCAGTGCTTGGAACCGCAGTTGTGTCTTCTTCCTCCTGATAAAACTTTTCAAGGCCAGAGAAGCCTGTTCCTGCTCACACACACTGCAGACAGCGGGATCATGGAGCTCCACCTCTGCAGCCTGACACACAAGTTAAACACATCAAGTGGAGAAATTAGGCGGCTGTTCTATCATGATAACATCCCCCCCCCCCCCCATGGTAAAAAGTCACACAAGTAGAGAATGTCACCTGACCCGTCTCATCTCCTCCTTGAAAGTTTTGAGCCGCAGCATTGAGATGAGTTGAGGGGGGACGGACTGGACCTCAGGACCTTGACATGTGAGATTGGGGGAGGTTTGGTCTGTCTCTCGTGAGAGAGGGAGGTTACATTCTCTCTGATCTCTAAACTCGTCCCCGCCTGCTACAACTTCTCTCTCACAGCCGGTCCACTCCCTCCATGTGGCTCCTTTGTGCTCGTGTCTGCTCCTCTCCTCCTCAGAGGACTGGAGGTGCTGCTGTTTGTTTCGGACACGAGAAATCAGTCTTCTAAGGGCTTCCTCCTCCTCCTTCTCCATTTTGTACAAAACTACAAAAAAAAGACAGTTTTAGTTTTATCTGATCAGTTTTAAAATATCAACTGCACCCCATAACTAACCCTAACGTTTAGTCAGTGATGTAACCTGTGAATTAAGCGCCGGTCCAGTTTTGTAGGGGAAATAAATCCCAGTTTCGAAACCAACAGTCATTTTGAAGTGAAATATTAACCGACTTTAGACTCGAAACAAAGGTCAGTGAGAACATGGCTCACCCCTTAACCAAACTGTTTACACGCCCTCTTGTTTTAGTGTTTACTACAGCTGCACTTCATGCCATCAGTGAACTACCAGCACCATCTGGCGGTCGACAGGTGCACGACAAGGGGGAAGCACGTGGTAATGTCATCCATTTATGTATTTAAAGATTCTATAGATTCTAAAATACTATGACTTTTTTCCCCAACATACTTTAGTTTGACTTTTTTAAAAAATGTTGCCGTACAATACTATAACTTTTGTCGACATACTATACTATTTTGTCAATATACTATACTAAGACTTTTTTTATTTATTTTTTCTACACACTATACTGTTTTTTTCAACATACTATACAATGACTTTAAAACATACTATGGTATGACTTTTTTGATTTTTTCAACATAGTATACTATAACTTTTCCGATTTTTTTTGACGTACTATACTACAACTTTTTTTTCATACGATACTATGACTTTTAAAAAAAAAATTCGACATGCTATAATGTGACATTTTTAATTTTTCTGACATACTATACTATGACTTTTTTTAGACATACTATACTGTGACTTTTTTATTTTTTCGACATACTAAAGTATGACTTATTTTTTCGACGTACTATACTGTAACTTGTTTTGACATTCTATACTATGATTTTTTTTAACCATTTCAACATACTATAATATGACTTTTTTTCGACATATTATACTATGACTTTTTAAAAATGTTTTTCGACATACTATACGACTTTTTTTGATTTTGTTTGACATACTATACTGTGACTTGTTTTATTTTTTTGACATACTATACTATGACTTTTCTATTTTTTCGACACTACACTATGACTTTTTGTTATAGTCATAGTATAAGTCATAGGATAGTATGTCGAAAAAAAGTCATAGTATAGTATGTCAAAAAATAAGTCATAGTATAGTATGTCGAACCAATAAAAAAGTCATAGTATAGTATGTCGAAAAAAGTCACAGTACAGTATGTCGAAAAAATAAAAAAGTAATAGTGTACTATGTCGAAACAAAATCATAATATAGTATGTCAAAAAAAATTCATAGTATAGTATGTCGAAAAATAAAAGTCATAGTATAGTGTGTCGAAACAATAAAAAAATTCATAGTATAGCATGTCGAAAAAAGTCATAGTGTAGTATGTCGAAAAAAAAATAAATAAATCAAGGTATACTTCTATGATAGTTTTTTAAACTACTCAACAGACTCCAAATCATTCAGAACTCTGCCGCCCGGATCATCACCCGCACCAAGTCCTCCGACCACATCACCCCCATCCTCATCCAGCTGCACTGGCTCCCTGTTAAATCCCGGATCGACTACAAAAACCTTCTGCTCACCTACAAAGCCCTCCATAACCTCGTCCCCACCTACCTCACAGACCTCCTCCAGGAGTACACTCCCTCCCGTTCCCTCCGCTCATCATCAGCCGGACTTCTGACTACCCCCACCTCACGCCTCAGCACCATGGGAGCCAGGGCATTCAGCTGCTCTGCTCCCAGGTTATGGAACTCACTCCCCCCACACATCCGGCAGTCTGACAATATCACATCATTCAAATCCCTCCTGAAAACCCACCTGTTTAAACTGGCCTACTCTCTCTAGCACTCATCATATGTGTCTGTCATGTCCTGTTGTTTTTATATTGTTTTATCTGTCTATGTTTTAATTGATTCTTGTAAGGTGTCCAGAAAGGCGCCACTAAATAAAATGTATTATTATTATTAGATGACATTTTTGTGATTATGTTATGGCATAATGACTGTGTGACATTTTAAATAACGTCCTGTGTAAGTTAAGTGTTCAACGTGTATTGTGAAGTGTTTTATGTAAGTTACACTCAACTGATGGCAACAGGTGACTCACCTGCAGCTGTGATGACCTCCTGTTGCTCCTGTGACCTCTCTGTTGTGCAGCACCGAGCCTGCTGAGCTTCTACCGCCTGTAAACTGGACTGCGTGCTGACGTGACCATCTCTTCAACAGTATGACATCCCCACCAGAAACACAAACATCTTGGACATGTGTTACTTGGCAACCTTACCGACGCATTCATCGTTCATGGTTCATATCTACCGCGGGTACATGCTGTTATTTGTGTACTTCTGCTTTACAAATCGGAAATGAGACGTCATAAGCCATCATATGACAGCGCCCGCCAGTGGTCGGAGGACGTCATTACTCAACTCCAAGGCTCCCTGGTCTGAACTGAATGGGACATTTCTGATGGAGATCTGAATGATATATTTTTTCTGTCATTACGGAAAACTTCTGCATATCTTATCTCATAAATTGTAGCAAATTACACAGTGAATATATGGAGAGTATGGACATGAGAATAACTCAAAACTAAAAAGAATTTATTTATTTTACTTTATTTTATTTTAATTCTTTGGATTGTTTAAGTATGTGTCCTCCCTTTTTCTATGAATTCGATTGAAATTATAGTTTAAGATGAAGTCTTGTTTTTTTTTTGTGTGTTTTCTCTCTCCCCTTTGTCTTAAGTTGTGAAATTTTGTGTAAAAACAAAGAGACAGCTGTAAAATGAAAATACAGTAAGAAAGAATGTGATGATTGTATAAGTTGCTTAAACTGCAATGAAAACTAAGTTAAAAAAAAACAAAAAAAAAACAACTAAAAAGAATCTCAACAATCTGTAATAAATCTTTAAAACTGGTAACAGTAGGCTATCTATTA